>NC_133495.1:11708672-11768787 GCF_025370935.1 Choristoneura fumiferana
ATGTTTCGCAAAATTTCACTTAGCAACAACCTTTCGCCAAAGTTTCATTTAGCAAACTAATATTTGGCATAACTTTACTTCGCGTTTTTTTTATTTCGCAACATTTTTACATTGCAAATTTTACTTCATCACACATTTATGTGGCAAATAATTATGTAGCAAATGATTGGCTTAGGCAAATAACAAATTGTCAAATAACATTTGGGCATTTTTTACATTGCAAAGTTATACTGTAATTGATTTGTGCGAGCAAGACGGTTCGGAGCAGAAGCGACTTGGATAGTTTAGGTTCAGAAGGCTAAGGCGGGAGCGAAGCGGAGCGTAGCTCCCGCCTTAGCCTTCGATGTTAGGTTTTTTTATAGCAGCCAGGATAAATGACACTAGAAAAGTAGTTGGATGCCATTCAATAAGTTGCTAAATAAGGTATGCCAATCAATACATTTGACGAAAACATAAATGACATCTTAAAAAATTCCAGATAATAATTGCATAATAATAATTTATTGAATCATTAGTTGGAAAATGATATTAGTGCGAAACGTTGAGTTGGGAAATAATATTTCGCCTAAATAAAATATGGGATAAATAGTTTGGGAGTTAATAATTTGCTAAATAATTTTCGCCGATACATTAGTAAACCCTAAAAGATTAGGTCTCTTTCATCAGTAGTTAAGATACAATAAGTCCTGAATGAAATTACTGCTATTTTTCTGCACTGGAGCCGTGAAAATATAAAACTGAGGAAGAAAGAAACTCGTAAAGAAATAAAAACGAGTCAGAATAATTCACTACAGTATATCGTCTATACTTAAAAAAAACCTTGTACCTCAAAATCGATAATTTTTCTGAGTAAACTTTATGATCATTATGTCAAGGTAATTTTGTTAACGTTTAATTTTAGATATGATATTTTTTCAAAGTAGTGACGATATATAGACAGTATCAGAGTGGTCACCTATAGAGCCCCATCCCGTTCTCGCCGGAGGCCGGCTGCGCGTGCGGCGAGGTGGGCGTGGCGTGCGCGCGCTTGCTCGCGCTCACGCTTGACTTCATGTCGTACGGCTTGAACCTGCAACACACAGACACACACACCGTCAGATTCACGCTATACACCGGCTATACCCATAACTACCTACACTATACTCCCGGCCTTGTTATTGCCGGCAAGTTTCTCTCCGCCTCTGTTTGTGTAGCCTGAATGATATCTATATGAAAATAAAAAAGTTTATGTGTTCATAGAAATCCATGGATTCAGTACCAGGAGAACCTTTAAAGGTTCCAAGTTAAAAAAAAAACTGAGTGGTTTCCAACACAGATAATCGATACAAATATGATACCTTTACGATGATGTTTAGTTTTCGAGTTAATGATTAGAAAGAAAGAAAAAAGACTTCATTCACTAACACAGAAGACACACATATAGAGCAAAATTTACACAAATAAACCAAAAAGATAAAAATAAATTACAGAAAAACACATGAAAATGCTCTGAATACATATACACAATGTTGTGTGTCCCCGCGAAAGTGAAACGGTCGCTGACTCAGCATTATGCTGAAGCGTTAGTATTATAAAACCTGCGTAGTACCTTGTGAAGTGGCTATAAACGAATAGAAGCACTATCCGAAGCATAAGACACCAAACTATCTGAAGAAATATGTTAAAGTTAAACTTCTACAGCTCTGTGAGCATTCGACTGACCGCTCAAATGAAATTTAAATTTAATTTAAAATAACGCATTGCCATTGCGGTTCGGCAGACAAATGGGCGTGTATTTGCATACTTAACGACTTCTCTTAGATAATTAAATAACTAATCGGCGTACTCATAAAAAGCGTGGAAAATCTCGAACCGGCAATAACCGACTAAAACCGACTTTGGGCACTTGTTTGACTTGTGTAGTAATGATGTTTATAATTAGCAGATCGTATTTCGGGACCAGCTCGTAATAGGTTTAACAAAGAGATAACCAGACACGAACGACGATAGTTAATTACAATGATGCTTTGCTTAATTGCTTGTAATTGACCTAGAGATGTCTCGGTAATAACATCAAGATACGCAATCTAAACGGGATGAAGATTGCTACATTTGGGGGTTGTTTCACCATCCATTGATTAGTGTTAACTGACGGTTAAATGTGATGCCGTCTCCGTCTATTCGAATAAAACAAATAGAGACGGCACCACATTTAACCGTCAGTTAACACTAATCAATGGATGGTGAAACAGTCCCTTAAGTAAACATTTGCAGCGTTTGTTTTAATTTGTCATTTCCTTCCTTTTTAGAGAGAGAACGTGAACGTGTACCTTTTTTCTTTATTTTACGTACAATGTTGTCAAAACAATGATGCGCTTCGGGTCTCGGTGTGAACCGATTCTTAGGATTGAAAGCTGATCTGTGTTGAGCTGAGGGCTTTTTGATTACTAAAACGGAATACTCTGTCACTTCAACTGCACTGTAACGGAATAGCATTTACTAGTTTTGTAACTAAAGAACCCAGACATCCTTGTATTTTTTTTTTTATTTTGTATTTTTTTTAATGGATACTGCAGTTTTTAAGTATTTTATTTGTAATTATTTTATTATTCAAAATGACTTTTGCCAATTTCTGGTTTCTTAAAGCGCATGACTTGTAATGAAGTGGGCCATTGTGGCCTATTACTTAAAAAATACGTATAAAATTTGAACTTTGCTTTCTTTTATTAAAAATGCGTACAACTTTAATAAATAAAACAAAGTTCAGCAAAGCAAAAGCAACTACGTGTTTTAAATGTGCTAAAAGAATACACGCATCAGCCTTTGCACTTTGTACACGAGTATATACACCTTGCCTCCAGGAACCAGAGCTCAAAGTAGTGACAAATCTGATTTACGTTCACAGTTAATCATCGGAGTGCCGCGATAAGATAACGCCATGGCAGCCAGCAGTGCGCGCTCAAAGGTCGTTGGTCCGAAAAACGGCGCGAAGGTCGACTTTGTATAGCAACATATTTACATAACGCGTGCAAAATTTACAGTTCAATACAGTCGGTTATTTTTTAAGACTCAGGGCCGCCACATATTTGGAATTCAGTTTCCGAATTTCGATTCGGAATTCCGTAAATACATCACACACATACGTTTATTTCAATTCTGTACGCACAGGCCACCATGCGGAATTCTGAATCGGAAAAAACTTCGGTCGGAAAACTACCGTTTGTATGCGGTAGGTCCATAACTTTGTATGGATTTACTGCGTTCGGAATTCCGAATGTACGTGGCGGCCCTCAGCAGTAGTTTTCCGCCCGACGGTTTCTCCGATTCGGAATTCCGCTTGGTGGCTTGTGCGTACAGAATTGAAATAAACGTATATGTGTAATGTATTTACAGAATTCCGAGTTTCCGAGAAAATTTGACGACATTACTGTTGTGTTATTGTTATAGGTACTTTTGACTGTTGGTTTGTCCCGTGTACTGTGTACTGATGTTGTTGGCGTGTGCGTTGTTGTTGTGGTGGTCGCGCGGCTCGGCCGTACGCGCGGTACTGTCTGGTCTGTCTGTGTCTTCGTGTACTGTGTACCTGATGTTGTTGGCGTGTGCGTTGTTGTTGTGGTGGTCGCGCGGCTCGGTGTCGCCGTACGCGGGGTACTTGTGCGGGATGTTTTTGTTGCACGACGCGCAGATCTGCACCATACCTGAAACGAAACATGTCACTCCTCAATAACTACCTAATCTAAAAGATACAAACTTTTTTTTATTGACTGCACAGTCACCAGGAATAATATCTAATACATGAACTATTATATACTACAGTTCTATTTATAGGGCCGGTGGACGTGTCAGATATATTTGCACGCTCCGCTGTGGCAGATATTAGTGTAGGTGACTCTACTTGCGTTATTCAATGTACAAATCGCTGTTTTTCTAGAAAAAAAGCTTGGTGGAAACATTCTTATTGTGTGATTATAACTTAGCATAGTTACTGCATAAAATACATTGACTTTTAGATAAAAGTCTACACATTATATTACACGCGATAAATCGGTTACAATATTCAGGGGCACAAAATTTGGCCGACCCTAAATACAAAATTACCTATTACTTCATACATTTGAGGGCCAAGACTTTTTAAATTTACGGTTTGATATCTTTAAATTTCCTTCTCACACAATGGTTAAAAAGCAATTGTGTCAATGAATTAAAACAATAAATAACATTGCTTACCCGCAACCTTATGTTATAATAGTTACTTTTGTGTAAGAAATGCGTGTTCATGCAGTTCCTCCACCTCCACACTGTAAGAACACCATGTTACCATGCCACCTGAATGTTAGACTCTCTAACATGTAGCATGGTTTACGGTTGTGTTGCTCTGAAGATGAGCTCTGGTTGAGTTCGAATCGCGTCAGTGCAATGTGGTGGTGATAGATGGGTTCGTGTAATCTGTGTGTGTCCTTACAGTGTGGAGGTGGAGGACCTCCGCAAAGTAACGTCTGATTCAATAGATGAATAGCGTGACTGACCCTGCGGACTGATGGGGCTCGCGTCGGGGTGCGGCTTGAGCGCCGTGATGAACGGGTAGTAGGGCTCGCGCTCCGGGTTGGCGCAGCAGTACACCAGCCGCAGGTGCGACGAGGGCGCCGACACGCCGCACACGTAGCACACGAAGCTGGCGGTGGCCGCGGCCGCCGCCGCCGGCTGGCTGTGCGGCCGCTCGGGGGACGCCGCCGCCGCCGCCTTGTCGCCCGACGACGCCAGGCTCAGCGGCGACGGCGGCAGCAGCGACACAACGCGCGTGCGCAAACTGTACACGCGCTCGCTGCACCCCACGCCGCGCATCTAAAACACGACAATAGTAGATTATTGTCGTGGCCTGGAAGTAGGCAATTGCTGGTTGAGTACGAGTATTAAACGGACGAACTTGCGAGTCCGTTTAACTAATAAGAAGCCAGCAATTACTATTCCAGCCGAGACTAATATAAAGCTTTTCTCAAAAATGGTGAATAACTCTGAAATAGTATAAACTTTTTCTCAAAATATATTATAAATTAATTTTATTCCAACATTTTTCTTATGCTTTCCCGCCTTTTTTCATTAAAAATAAACTGCAGGTGTATTTTTCCACCGAAAACACCACAAGCTATTTCAGACCCAATAGAGAAAGTCCGGAGTTCCAAGAAAATATCTGATACCGGCCATTAGACTCGGCTGTATACGACTTGTGTCAACATTTCCATGGCCTTTTTAACTTTAAAAAAATGTGACTGATTGCAGGCACGCTAATTCATTATTGTCGAGCTAGCGCGCCTGCAACCTTTTTAACTTTTTAATTTTTGACGCAGATGGAGTTGAAAGTAAAAGCTAGTACGAAATAGAGTGAAGTATAAAATATGGTGATAATAAATCATGGACCACCCATGTCTTGATAAGTCAAAATTCCGATGTTATTAGGTATTTTTCAAGACAAACAACACGATATCCTAAAGCATAACCAAATACGGTGCAGGTAACATGTTACTTTATCTGCGTGATGACGCGGTGATGCGATACCATTATCATCGCGATACGATCAAATTATTAAAAGCTTAAAAGAAATGTACAAATAATTGATTAAAATTAAATGAGTCATGGTTACCGGCACCGGCGATATCGGAACAGATACATGCCAGGGATTAAGGCAGCGTCGGGTAGGTACGGCGGGAAGTTTGTATCGCGAGCTCGATATCGTTCGAATTCTTCTTAGATTGAATCGCAATCGCACGATAAATTATGGTCATTTTTGATTACGGAACAAACGGATAGTTTAGCAAATGAATTTATTATAGCTTTTAAACTCATTACCAGTGGCGTAGCTCGATCCAGACGGGCCCCGTGTCAAAATTGGTTGGGGGCCCTTGCTTTGCTACCAAACTGCGGCGAATTTTTGCTAACAGTTCGGAAAACATATTATATAGCTAAGGGGTCCCCATCTGCTATATGGCTGACATAACGGTTGCTACGTCCCTGCTCGTTACCCAACATAAGCGCCAGCAGCCCCGCTAGTAAAAGAAGGTGCTACTTTGGCATCGCGCAGGGTCCACTCAAGGATTACGGTCAAACCGTTACGGTGACGCGGCGCAGCGCACAGCATACGTTTTCTCTATTGCATGTGCTGTCTGCTAATCACGGTCCCGCTTTATTGCGACTAAGGCGGTAGAAGCGGTCCAAAAAACTATTTTGGAAAGTTAAACCCTGGAAACATCGATTGGTTGATACGACCACCTCTCAGATAAATATGAGTCAATTTGATGTTAGGCAGTTAACACGATTACACAACTTCACATTTCATGATTTCACAACTGCTTCCGATATTCCGTTTACCTCGTAAAAGCGCATTCGTCACCCAAAAACTGTGTGTTCGGTTGCACAATTCGTGAGGATTTCCTTCCAGCTGATAACTCTATTTAGATACGAGGTAATCAGGGTGTATTAACGTTCGATAAGAATTTCGACAGCGCAGACATCGATAGCGGGATCGCCCAATTTATAACGAATTGATTATTGAATTGTGATGCGAACAACTTTATTCTGCCGAGCTGGAATTGCTATCTGATCTAGCTATCGGACCCCAGCGGTACCGAACCTGGGCCTCCGCGAAAGCCCGGTAAGGTGAGCGTGCATGTTCTTATCACTTGCACGCCAGTTGCAAAGATAAACCGCTTGAAAATAAGTTCAGTTTCACAACAACATGCGGTTCTTTGTCTACAGTTGATATTGCCAATTGGGACTTGATGTATTCGTATGTTTTTTGTTCTCTTCAATTTCAATCAGACACAATAAGCGCTACTTAACAAATGTTTCAGTGTTTTTTTTTTCCTTCACCTGATTTCGAGCAGATTGGGGTATTTGATAACTAGCATGTATCGCATGCTGATGAACTTGTTTCACGATCACGTACCTACTGTCACATCCAAACTGGGTCAGGAGTTTTCTTAAATGCTTGATCATAATTAATCCTGATGGTTAATCAAGACGAGGCATACTTAATATGGAGCAGGACGCCATAGTAAATGTCCTAGACCCTTAAGCCGAGTTTAGACCTGCAAGAAAAATCCTGCAAGTTGCATTACATTGCGGAGCTCGATTGACCACTACTAAGTCATTAGCTTTACGGCCTCGCACATCATCTGCATCTGCATGTGCATCTTGCACGATTTTTCTTGCAAGTCTAAACTCGGCTTCACATTTGAATCGTCGAGGGAACACAGACGCAGCGCAGGCCAAATAGGACGACGTGAATTTTAGGGATGCTGACAAGGGTGGAAACTCCGCCTACTTCTGGTCTGGAAAAAGTTCGCCAGTAGAAAATTATCACTTGTCAATAATACGATGGAGGTACAAAGGGATCTACAGTTGGCTATAGCAAACTTTATACAAGCCTACCAGTGACTACTGTGAGTGTCCATACACATGGATTATATTATCTAACTGTTAGAATATAGTATATTAAATTTTAAAAAATCATCGTTAAAGTTGAAAACAGAACACGCTCAACAGTTTTTAGAATTTTTGTCGTGAACGAATTTTGTTGCAAACTTTACTAATCTGTCGAGAAAATTCCCGGCCAGGTTATAAGCTATAAAAATGTTATGTTTAGTTTACACCTGAATCTTATGAAATTACTTAGGAAGGAGGTGCAAACTTTTTTTCAACGACTTCGAGTACCCTGCTAAACTAACAGATGGCGTTGAAATTAATACGGTGCTAGATACGTTGTGCCGTGAATACGTCACTAAAAATGATTTTGCCAAATTAACTCTAAGTTTAGAAGAGGGGGTACGGGTATCGACAAATTTGATTGAATAATTGATTTAATAATACAACAAAATCAAACGACAGTAAATAAGAGAGGTAGAGAGAGGGTAGGAGGTTCTTGAGGTATCCCATCTTAGGCCTCTAGATTGGCAACGCATCTGCAATTCTCCTGGTTTGCAGATGTTTATGGGCGGTGGTGATCTCTTACCATCAGGAGACCCACTTGCTCGTTTGCCATCCAGTCGTATAAAAAAAAACCTGCCACACATTGCACAGTGCCATCTTTGGGGAACTGAGTAAACACTAAGTAATCGAGTAAACTAAAAAGCCTTCAGTCCTTCCGTCGCGCTGTCATCGTTAATCTACTATTACCACTATTTTATTATTTATTCGTTAGTAATGCTCAAAAAGATAGTAAGCAAAGTAATCGACTTTAGTTACAATCTATTATGGCTCTCGCAAAACAGTACATTTCTAAACAAGACCTAGCCCCTCTTCACGAAAGTAGGCTTATGCCTGCCTCCTACAGAGAACTTGCTCTGGGCTATATCTAAAACGTTCGTAGCAACAATCAGCGCGGAGTCCTACCGCACTCCATGTGCTTGAAGGAGCCGTCATCCGGCGCGATAGCCCGCGCCCCCACGGATAACCCCGACCCCACCGCTATATACCTAAGTACAACAACATGTGCAGCTAAATCTGACCTATTGTTATTGCGGCGATACGCCGCCTGCGCGCGGGGGGCTAGATAAGTAGGATTTGCAGCGTACTGTGGACGCGAGTTATGTACATCTTCATCGCACATGCTGTTGCTTATCTAATTGACGTTGTGGATCGAGTCATCATCATCATCGAGTCCATCGGTATAGCCATTGGGAAAGCAGAAAGCTTAAACAGATTTTATGTGTCAAATTCAATAAGGTCATCCACATAACGTGTAATCGCAGGTCGACCAACTAAGTACTATTAGAAACATTGCTGTTTGTCTCTAACCTAGTGCTAGTCGGACTCGCACACCGAGGGTTCCGAACAAAAATTTATAGGTATCTATAAATAGCAGATCCAAAGGAAAAAGTACGCAGTGCGTGGTCATTTTACGCGCGCGACCTCACAATTTGGCTGCGTATTTCGTCACTTCGCACACCGCAGCGGCGTGCGGCGGCAGAATGTTAACCGTCTAAGTCTATAGACATGAACTCTCGCACTGGTGTTCTATTTTTTTGTATTTCGTTGAGGCTTTGAACACTCCAATCCAAGTGATCATAATCAGCCTCATGGGTGCTCGCTCATTTCCTTACAAAACGGACAGACCAAAGAAATGGTAAATGCAACTGGCTCTGTCAGGTGTAGGCTCTGAGAGCCAACAATTTTATTGACCTGGCCATGGTGCACGGAACTCAACCCGCCAAGAACCTTCTCCTTAAGTCCGAGTTCGAATATATCTACAACGCAAACGACGATAAAGTTATAATTTTTGGAAATTACCACGGAAATCCAGTAAAATCACGGACTTTCAATTCAACTTTCGAGCGGAGCCACGGGTAAAGGCTAGTCAGTTTATCTGTACAAAAATAAAGCGATACGCAATTGGCCAAGTGAGATTGCCCGCTAAAGTTTATCTGAGTGAATGGAAAGAAACCGCCGAGGGCGCGAGGAAACATACCGAGTCAACAATGGTATCTATGTGTGTGTTTTTAATACAAAACGGAATAGATACGCGGTCCGAGACGGACATTAGTGATTATAATAAAATGACAGAGTCAGATGATGACGCAAACGTCAATATACAGTTGGCATCATGGACATCGGAGCTAAGTGCTCAAAAATACCTAAAAACTGGGTACAGGTCGTAATGTAACTTTATATTAGAGGGTGACACTCTTTCCCGGCCCGAATAATACCGACCCTGTTTTTTGTGTACACGCCGATAGAAACTGACAGGAGCTTCTATGGGCGTGTATACACGAAAAACAGGGTCGGTATTTCCATCCCGGTATTATTCGGGCCGGGAAAGAGTGTCACCCATATTAGAGATACAAGCAAGTTAGACTCGAAAATCACTGCCAAATACATACTTTTTTTAATTCTTTATTGCACACATTATTAACCCTTAGTTTAACCGTTTGAAAGTCAAGAACACCGAAAGGTGTTGTGTGCGGTCATGCCTACCACACTAGGTCAGGGCTAAGGTCTACTTCGATTATGAATAAAATCGAATAACATATTTGCTTTTTTCGTCAGTGCTTGGCTTGTGACTGATCACTTTATTCAAATACGAAAGCGTTCAAAGGGTTAAACGAAAATAACCCAAAACTATATTCAATTACCTTTATTTGTGAATAATTAACTTATTTAAAAACTTGAATTGAGATACCGCAGACTAAATTTAGTTTAAACCAGCTGTCGCTTTTACACAATGATTAAACAATATTTATTCACGTCAAAACCTAGCGATAACCTTTGAGCGTAAGGTCGGGGAGTCATCGGCGAAATTGACGAAACACAAACATAGGGTCAGTACTCGTGTAACCGCGCTTTAATCACTGCTGTGCCAATCTAATATGACCGCAATGATACTGTAAATAAAATACAATAACAAGAATTTGTCCACGAAAATATTGTGATTTTAGAACCTTGTCCCAGTGAGTACTGATGAACGACTGTGCTCGTTTGTGACGTAATTACTGTTCGCAAAAGAGGTAGAGAGAACAAAGTATACAAAACACAAAACATAACTAAGGCAATTACTAAAGAGAGAAGTCAGGTGGTAGATATTATGATCACCATCTCATCTTAGCGGGACTAAACTCGGAACACAGGCCTTCCTCAGTGATACCGCCGACCTACCCTACCCTATGTGCTAAGTGCTAACCGCACTTAATGCTAGCGATCTTTGCCATTCGTCTTTGCGGGAAACCAGCATTGGTGACGTTGGTGGATATGAGGAATGATTACCACGATTTTGGTATTTCAGTAAAAAGAAACAGTGCCAATGAATGTTATTTGGAACAAGCACTCGTGACTTTTATCCGTTAATTTTAACGCGTTTATTGTGCGACGGAGATGACTGATTAGTCGCAGGGTATGATTTAACTTAATTAATACTATAAATAGGAAAGTGAGTATGTTTGTTTTACTTAAAGTACTCAACCGATCGTGATGGGATGCGGTATGGCGGTAGGTAGTAATTTTTTTGACGATAAACTCAAGCGCGGGAACTAAGGGCCTACGCTAGCTGCCGCAGTTTGCACGGAGCGGTGGACGCCTATTGAAAAATAGTTTACACCACACTTGCTTGTAAACAGTGTCGTAACCTTGGTTGCAACCCCACAAATAAAACCCTCGACCTTAAAGTGCTTGTCATGAAACACGTGGTCGGTAAATGAGTCATTGCGCGTAAAAAAAACCTTGTCATGAAGCCCAAGGTCGGTAAATGAATCAGTGCCCGTACGAACTGATAATGCATGGCGCGCTGCTGCACGCACCTCCCCCCCCCCTCCCGCAGCTCGGGGCGCGCTGTGCAGGGGAGGATGCTGGCGCTGCCCAAGAACGCAGCCTAAGGTCAAGGCAATGGAGCAAAAATAATATTTTGTCTTACAAATAAACAATTTAACTCGCAAATGTGATGAAAAACATTGCATGTCGCACGGGCAGTAAGTACTAGAATCGACTTCGACTTCGGGCTTCTAATAGACTCTCGTTCGTAATTCCTTATTTACCGCCCTTAAGACACAATGTACTAATGATCAGCGCTAAATACCCTCGTCCGCGAAGTGCACCCGCGCCAGCTGACGTAATCGCAATGTGACAAAGTTTTGGACTAACGCAGATATCAGTGACAAATTAACCATTGCGTGTATTTATTGTAGGTATATTTCGCAAGTTTTTATCTATATATCAGAAAAGGTAAAAAATTATGATTTTGTAATCCTCGCGACTGATTTAGAATTATCATTATCAGATAAAGTATATGGTAGGTAGGTTGGAGCATGAAACAAATACCTATCATTGATAATTGAAGTCTTAAATTACAAATTGTCCTTGAGATTTTAAGTTCTGGGAAATTATTTTCAAAAGAAAGATACCTGCTAGGTATATAGTCCCAACCCACATTTTAAAAAAAAACCTCAGTATTTCATATATGGATGCTACACTGATAATGATACACATTTTTTATGATTGGTTATTTGGAGTCTTTTTGTATTTTTTATTTCAACTCCAAATTTGTTACTTTTACGGGTATCCCGTGAAACCATATCGAAAATACAAACTCAGACATGGATGCACAGAAAAACCAGAAAAAGAGACCAGCGCTGGAATCGAACCCAGGTCCTCAGGTGGTCGAGGCTGGTCTCTTTTTCTGGTTTTTCTGTGCATCCATGTCTGAGTTTGTATTTTCGACACATTTTTTTTCCGATCATTTAGGTGCGCTTCTAATGAGGCATATTACACAAGGAAGTAGGTATTTATAACTCATCTCATAATACCATGGTTGCAACGAAAAATGAACATGAATTGAATAGGTCAAGTTAAGATGTAGATTTCAACCAATACTATTGATAGATTCTGCACGTCCGTCGCCGTTCCGTTCATTAAAAAGCACTCTTTAAAAAGTGTTTCACAATTATCAATACTGATAGCATAGTGACCTAAGCTGAAGTGTTAGTGAAATAGGAGACAAACAAATGATTTTGTTCCACTCCTAATTATATTATTTATTTATTTATGTATTGCTTATTATGTGGTTTTAATAAAACACGATTCAGGTCAGTTCACTGTCAATCATGTGCACTGGCACAAGATTTGACTTTTATTTATCTTTAAGACTCAAAAATTAAGATGGGGTTCGAAATTGACGACGAAACAAGCATATTCGTGATCGACTAAGTATACAATAATAATAATTTTAAGCATTGGATTAAAGCAATAATAAACATTTATGTACGTGCGGTATTAAAGATTGATTACTGATAAAAAACCTAAAAAACCTACTTCAAATAATTTGGAACTACATACGATCAAAGTTTATTATTGTGCAACCCTAAACAATTATCATCGAATGTACATATCGCTCATTAGAAATCAACGTAAAAACCTGCCTGCGTGCTAGTCAGTGTATCTTGTCTTGGCGGGTAGGACCTGGTAAAGTTTTGTGCGCAATTCAGTTTGATTCAATATTGGATACTCGGAGAACCGAAAAGGAAAAAAAATAATACAAAACGAAACCTCCGGCAAAAGCTAGTAAGCTCGACGACTTCCTAATTCAAGCATTCGCACATAATAATAAAGTTGCCGTTACGCTGTCACAAGTTTATGATATGTCATTGTGTAAAAAAGATACAAGAGTAAGGGGCTGTTTCACCATCCATTGATTAGTGTTAACTGACGGTTAAATGTGATGCCGACTCCGTCTATTCGAACAAAACAAATAGAGACGGCATCACATTTAACCGTCAGTTAACACTAATCAATGGATGGTGAAACAGCCCCTTACTCTTGTATCTTTTTTACACAATGAAATATCATAAACTCGTGACAGCGTAACGGCAACTTTATCACAAGTACCTACAGATAGCCGTAACGAGCCGAATCCAACGACACGAGTATCGCATCACGCGCAGGTCAATAGTATGATAGCGGCGATCATGATAACGCGATAACTATATATTTATGTGGCACAAAGATTATGCGACCAATTTGGAGGACAGCGTGTTGTGTGTGATCGTGTTGATAAGAGGCTTAGTGATGCGGTATCAAAATAATGCTAGCAAATAGTATGACTATGAGCGAGTTATCAGGCCCCTATTTAATAATACATTTTGTTAAAAATTACATTTTTAATACAAGCTTTTTTGCTGACTGTACCTTTTGTTGACTGTACTAGCATTGTCATCCAAGCTACATTTCCAAACCAAATTGCAAGTCGATAATATGCCATTAACCGTTGAGGAGATCCGTTCTGAGGAGACGATCCTGGCCGGTCTATCAGGATTTCACTACCAGATTATTGTATTGTCACCAGATTTACATAAGTATGCCAAATTTCAAGTCAATCGGACCACCGGAAGTGGCTTAAATTTAGCTTCCAAGAGTTGACCCAAACAAATAAATAAATAAACAGGGCAAGTCAAAGAAAAGCTTGTAAAAAGTTACAAGTGCTAGAATTTTACATAATTGTTAAGTTCCTTATACAAAAAAGTGGCCATACGGTATTTGACTATTTTGTATGTTTTATAAATTAAAAATTCACAATGCCTGTTATCGAACAGAGAAACAATTTTTAAGCTACCTTTACAAATAACAAAGTAATAATTGTTTGAAATTCAAGATTACACAGAGAAAGACATACTACTGGCATGTGACGTCACACGCCAGTGCCGCCATACTTGCTGCATAGAGAAAAGCGTTTGAGAAAGAGACAGGTATAGAGATTTTTCAAAAAATCACTATAAATCCAATTTTCAACCGATTTCTCTGTATATCTATATTTTCAAAATAATATTAAGATATATATGGCAAATTAAGGAGTTGTCAAATACCGTATTATGTAGAACTGCAGTACTTGAAACTTTTATACAATAGGTGCCTGGTTTAGATAACGGAGTAGTTTATACTCGCAGTCAATCTAGTCCATCGCACGACGCAAAATATATTCACGGTTAGTTATTTGCAAGAGTAAGTAATTGAACTTCCTGGATACCAACTATTTCTTACAGATTGCTTTAGAACGAAACGAGAGATATTCATTTTCATTGTGCAATCCATAAAAGCTGTTGCCCGCGATGTCGTCTACGTAGAATACGCTATGCCGTGCAAATTAAGTTATTCTTTGAAGCTGTTGTTATGAAGTAGTAGAGATCCGAACACCTCTTTCACGTTTATATTTATAACTACTGTTACCACTGTAGTCGGGTTCATTGGATCAGCGCAGAGCCTGTATTCTCTAACGCGCTGACGTTGTCGATCGTGATCACTGTCTCTTTCTACCCTCGTCTTATACCATGTGACAGAACAATGTAAGTGGTGAATAAGATTGTGATTCTAAAAGGGTTGTTTCACCACCCAGTGATCAGTTTTATTTGACGGATAAATTTAATCAATGGATGGTAAAACAGGGGGTTAATGAGTTGACAAGTTAGTACATGAAAATTATCAGTGAAATTCGGGTCTAGTTCTAACAACACTAAAGACTTATCACGCTCTACAATCGATAACATCAGATTTGATAAAAAAAACCACGACGTAACGGATTTTGATAACACACGGTGAACCGGTTATAACTGGACACCCAAAAGAAAATGGACTAGCATTTATCACATGAAAAATCTAAAGATTGAAAAGAAGTCCTTCAAATTCTAATTAGTCTGTCTGTCGGATAAACAAAAAATATAGGATACGTATTTTTTCCTTTGCCAATTAACGATGTGTTAATTTGAAATGAAACAGAAGTTAATCAATTAGGCAGTGTACATGAATGTCATGGAAATATTTAGTGTAGGTTATGTTATTTGCTTAGTACCACAGTCTCATAAGGACATTGTATACACTAACAATACTTGGATCTACTCAGTTATCCGAAAATAAATTATTTTGATTTTGAAAGAAGAAAAAAGACAATTTAAAATACACCAATAAGGAAAATTTACAGTCCTGAATATAGTCGAAAATTGAATCTTGTCCCGTGCTAAAATTTACAAATTGTATGTACGCCGAAAAAAAAAGGACCACTAGTATTTACGTTCATTCAGAAATATGACGAATTATAAATATGTTCCACCCGAAATCATTTGTTTAGGGCCTACATATTAAGTTAAGACTTGATTTAGACAAGATTCATTTATGGGTGAAGACCAAAAAGCTGCACACCGTTAAAGCTGCGTTAACACGTAATTTTAATTTCCATTAACTTTTTCCATTGTGACACGAAAATTACCCATACAAATGTATGATAATTAATCATACAAATCGTCACTACTTTGAAAAAATCTCGTATCTAAAATCAATATGTCAACAAAATTGAACCTTGACGTAATGTTCATAAGGTCCACTCAGAAAAATTATCTACTTTGAGATACGAGTTTTTATTAAAGTAGTGACGAAATGTATGATTAATTATCATACATTGACAATTGACATTGCAAACAAAAATAAATTTGGTTGTAAATATTTTTCAGCACATTTACATTTTGACAAATTCACTTTCAACTCTAGTGGACGATTTCTATTTGCATCAAATGACAGTAAATAAATTAAACTAGTAATCTAACTAAATATAAAACTTTTTTTTACGCAGAAAGTACCCATTTCCTCTCTTCAGGCCGTCACATACCAATACCACAGCAGTTTCTACTTCGACAGAAAACCAGATATCACCAGTTAAAATAAAGAAACAGAATACATATTTGAGTGGACAAACAGCGCCATTGCATTCTGCTCCACGTGCGTAAGCCCAGATCTAATTGGATCACGCGCCGTCAGCGATACGCCTTACTGCTCGAGCATAGGACTCGTTTACGCGCGATCTTTGCACGATCGTGGAGGATACGACAGCCACCGTTTGGGTAAACAGCGGGCAGACACCTTTGTCAACATAGTGTAAACGGTTAGGCGTCTGTGCGTCACGGCAGCGTCACCTGAGCACACGCGGCCTCAATACTCTCGGTTTTGGAACGGACTCCGCGCTGTGGTAAGGTTTGGCTAGCACCGGAGATTCAACTAATAACGACATTATGCGAACATCATATATATATATATTTATTATTTTTAGAAAACTAAGGTAACTTCATGTAATAATGGTATTGTTCGCTGTCTACCAAAAAACGTACGATATACAATTTATAAGTCTCTTATAAAACCCCGGATTGATTATTTAATAGAATTATGGGGTACCGCTGCAAAGTCCAACCTACGAGCCCTTCAGATATCACAAAACAAGATTATTAAAATATTATTTAACTATAAAAAGAGGATTTCTACTGAACGAATATATAAGGAAACTGGATTATTTAATATAATGCAGACATACCTATACAATTCATGCATTTTGGTCAGAAAAATTTTAAGTAAGGATATTCACTGCCATATATCTTTTACAAAAAGAGCGCAAATTCAAAAAAAGGTTACACGCCAAGCGAATAATTTACTCCTTCGCCCGCCTAGAACAAGTTACGGTAAAAAAAGCGTCTTATATGAAGGAGCACAGTTTTATAATAAATTGCCAAGAGATGTTAAAGAGACTAAATCGCATATACTTTTTAAAAAAGCGCTTAAACGACACATTTTGAAGATTTCCTTATTGGCTTGAATGAGTAATATGGTACATATTTGAGTAACTTAATAATAATAATGTCATATTGAGAAAATAATAATAATAATGCGGCTGTTATTAAAGTTGTTACTAAACGGCAGTTAATTTTGTTTAACTGGCCCTATCGGTTACTATGCTCATTGCTGGAAGCGCATCGATATTTCTCACGATATATTTGTTGTGTTACGCCAATCTACCCTCATGTGTTTTTGTGTACTTTTAGTTTTATATACTTTGTTTTTAACGTACAATATAGTTAAAGTATCCCTCCCTTTTTGTTTATTTATATTAAGCTTAAAAATGTATTTCTCTGTAAGCGATTTTGTAAAAATCTTTTGAGAAATAAATATCTTAAACCATTAAACCATAATAAGCTATGGAGACCGCGGATCGGCAAAAGGGTGCAGCAGCTTAGGACGTCCACCAACGAGATGAACGGATGACTTGGCTAAAGCCGGGGGTTCACGGCGGATGCAGGCCGCTTCTAACCAAAGCAACCAGAGGTATATGGGGGAGGCCTGTGACCAACAGTGGACGTCGTACGACTGATATGATAACGAACATTCTAATTCACCCATGAAGTACCCCACTCAATCCTCAAGGATTTATAGTAAGGCGCGTCATTTTATCAGTAATCCAAAATGATGTTAGCTTAGCTACTTAGCATTTATTTGGTGTTATCTGTGATAGAGCGCTCAAAATAATCTGTATGTTTGGCAACAACAAAATACTTAGTAGTCCGCGGCATGCAGGTATTTTGGTGATAGGATAGTGATACAACGCTAATAATACTAACGTAACAAGTTTCTTGTGGTGGGTAGAGCTAGCCAACGCGTTTATTGTACACAATGAAATGAATGAAGTAGGCCAACGTAGAAGTACTAAAAATTAATTAATTTGTCGCGGAATCAGCATAATAAACGAGTAAATGATAGATCTACTCAACATTCAACAAATCCATAGATTCGTTACGCATTACTGAGATGAATAACTATTGGCTCGGAACTGTCACTTTTGAAGCTTATATCGTCATCTTCATCTCGGCCTATACATCCCACTCCTGGCCACAGGGCTCCTCTCAGGACGAGAGGATTTGGGTTGTAGTTTCCACGTGGGCCATGCCAATTGGCAATTTCACGCACACCATTGGATTACTGCAGTGTGGGTGTAGCACTAGTGTTACCGAACCTCAGCATTTTAGTCTATAATAAATGACTCTTCTAAATAGAACTTCCTAAATAGAATTGGCTCGAGATGACAAAGTCGATCGAGTTATTTAATGTATTTTTGATTAATTAATTAAAAATACATTTTGGTTCTTTGTTTAGACCGAATTTTTTCTTTAATTATAATATCAAATACATTAAATCAAATTTTTCGTTAATTATGTGCAGTTAAGTATGTGTGTTGGTTCCGACACTCATGTACGGAAGTGAAAGCTGGGTATGGCAGAAGAAACATGAAAGCAGAATAAATGCAGTTGAGATGAGAGCGTTAAGAAGTATGATAGGAGTTAAACTGAGTGACAGGATAAGAAATAGTGAGATAAGGAAACGTTGTGAATGTAGTGACAAAAATTGAGAAAGGTATGCTGAGATGGTTTGGCCATGTCGAGAGAATGAATGAAGAACGATTGACGAAAAAAGTGTATGAGGTGAGTGTGAATGAAAGCGTTGGAAGGGGTAGATAGACCTAGGCGGACATTTCGAGACCAAATCAGGGACGTCTTGAAAAAAGGCCAGGTCAAGAGTACCCTAAACCGAAGAGCATGTATGAAGGGAATAATGAAAGTGGACAAAGCGAAACAAGTATGTAAGGATCGTAGCAAGTGGAAAGAAGTGGTCTCTGCCTACCCCTACGGGAAAGAGGCGTGATTATATGTATGTATGTATGTAAAAATTAAGACTTAGAAATGGCCGAGTCATAGACCTTAACGCTTTCAAATATACCCAATCAGAAATAATCTTAAAAACATTCTACTAGAAATTTAAACTATCTTTAATACGGTATTTGACTATATATTTTTTATTTTATAACTCAAATCTTCTCAATGTGTGTTATCGGTCGAAAAAAACATTTTTAAGCTACCTTTAGATTACTTATTTTTTGTATTGAAATATAAAGTCAGGCTTACCTGCACCGAAACTTCTAGCTCGTTAATACTTAATACTACAACAGAGTTATAAAGCTTTGAAATTCAAGATTAAACAGAGAAAGAAAAACTAGCATTTGATGTATCACAACCCCCAATTGTAGTGCAATCCCAATTGCTGCATTGTATTGTAAAACTCTTTATTGTACATAAAAACACATGAAAATAACAGAACACAGGATAATAAGATGTACAAAGGCGAACTTATCCCTTAAAGGGGGGAAGGGCATTGGCATATAAATGTACAATTCGCTTGTAATGAGCACATCAGTTATGGATCCGCACCTTCTCATATCAGTGCCGCTGTGATGTCTAAGTTTCCGAGCAAACAAACATTATAAACAAATAACGTATCACATGTAAGCGGATTTAAACCAATGTAAGCGGATTTAAACCAAGTGAATATTTTTCTTGCCTTATGGCTTATGGCTTTAGTTATTTGTTTTTCATACGTCAGATGGACAGGCAAACGCTGCACGTCATACACGAACTCTGTAGAGGCAAGTTAAAATGTGTAGTTAAGGTACACAATCTAACAAATAATCTAATCCTAATGGGATATTTTAAGTATTTATTTGTCAAATATTAGATTGAGGTATTGACATATTCGTTTAAATTTCAGGAACCAATGACTGCCTACAAGCACTTTGGTTTAGTTTTTATCTGCTACTTGCATCCATAGTTGGTTGTTATATAACAAATCATGAAATCAGATTTGCAGATTGTTTTCGCGCGTACTAGTTTCGACGACTTTAACAATGGCTTCCCAACGCCCTCCAAACTCGGGTGTACTTGGACTAACTTTGATTAAATAAAACTGTTCGATCCGAACGAGAACACAAAGAAGTCATAAATCATGAATATTATCGGAAGGCTGTTCTCAAGAAAACTATTCCATGTTTCACATTTTAATTTAAAAAATTAACCGAACTTGATCATTAAAAGCAAGACTTAAACGTGACTGAAATGTACATTTCACACTCAAATGTACAACTGTTCAGATTTTTAATCACTCAATCAGTAGGTCGTACTGATGATGGTTGCGGCAATGCCATCTGAGCGTTAAGGTAAACGATGGTTTTGGACCCCGTCAGAGTATCCATTTATGTCGACAGCCGAGTAATGGATGATCAATAATACTAAATGGTAAACAAAATAGAAGCACTGAAATACCTTGCCATTGGCCGGAGCCTTATCCTCCTTGGCGCACAGCTCGGCGTCCCCATTCAGTTTCTCAACCTGCTTTAAAACCAAAATCGGGATTACACGGGACGCAAAACGGCACTTCACTTCACACTACGGATATATACCTCACTCAGCATCGGTATCATGAACTTGCCATTGTACCACATAATTTGGCACGACGTGGCATTATCACTGGCGGGAGCGCACTAGCTCGCGGGTTACCGGTTATCTTATCGCTGATAACGTGTCGGACTTACTTTGCAGCGCGTGGGCGGCGCGGCGAGCGGCATGGCGGACGCGGCGTCGCGCGCGGCGGGACCAGCGGTAATGACCGGCCGCGGCCTGCCGCCGCGGATGGCTTCGCGCTGTTTACCACTGACGGGATGATCTCTGGGGTATCAGAGAGGTCAACCCCGACCGTACGATATGCGAGTACACTTTATAATTTTATTTCTAATGTCTATATAAATAAAAAATAATCGCTGAAATGTATGTACATGCATACCTTCCGAACGACGGCACCGAATTGGTTTTTTTTGTGGTGTTCCTTAGTGTCAGGACACGCTTTTCGTTGAACTAAATTATTATTGTATTATATTATTATATTTAGCCTATAACTGTGTCCCACTGCTGGGCAAAGGCCTCTCCTCTTGACTTCCACATCTCCCTATCCAGTTAAACTAAATAAAATAAATAAATTCTATCCTACTATATATAATATTATAGATATGAAAGTTTGTGAGTGAGTGAGTATGTCTGTTACTTCTTCACGCTGAAACGGCTGGACGGATTTGGATGAAGTTTGGCAAGTAGTTCGTTCATAACCTAGATTAAAACATAGGATACTTTTTAATCTTGATATTCCCACGGGATAAGGATAAAATCTCTAAATAACAACCGCTGGGCTTAGCCATGAAATTTGGCATGGTTGTTTTAATTTAACGTCAATGAAAACCACGATGTAATTTTAGGGCATTCCCACGAGAATTTGATAAAATCCCGGAATTTCAATTCAACTGCTGTATCTAATCATTTACACGTGCGAAGCCACGGGTAAACGCTAGTAAAATAGTAGATTATTGTCGTGGCTTGGAAGTAGGCAATTGCTGGCTGAATATGAGTATTAAACGGACGAGCTTGCGAGTCCGTTTAACTAATACGAAGCCAGCAATTGCTATTTCAGTCGAGACTAATATAATGCTTTTCTCAAAAATGGTGAATAATTCTGAAATATAATAAACTTTTTCTCAAAATATATTATAACATTTAATTTTATTCCAATATTTTTCTTATGCTTTCCCGCCTTTTTTTCATTAAAAATAAACTGCAGGTGTATTATTCCCACCGAAAACACAAGCCGTTTCAGACCCCCGGAAAAGTCCGGAGTTCCAGCCAAATATCTGATACCGGCCATTAGACTTGGGTATAAAGCCAATATTCACATGGCCTTTTTAACTTAAAAAAAAAAAATTGTGACTGATTGCAGGCGCGCTAATTTATTATTGTTTAACTTTTTAATTTTTCGCTGACCATAAACTATGCACTTCACCTTCTGATATGTAAAGAATAATGTCAACTTTTACGGACATTTTTGAGAAAAATAATTTATTGCCACAAGATAATTCATAGATGAATATCAAATTCGGTACAAAAAAAAAATAAAAAATAAATTACAAAAGGGGCGGAGTCGCGAGCAACAGCTAGTTTTTAATAATTTCCCATGACTTAATAAGACGTTAGAATTTTTATTGTAAATATGGCGTTTAAAATTTGAAAAGACTCAACACTAATGAGTTTTATTTTTCAAGAATAAATCGTATTATCTCATGTATTTATGATAAAAAATATTTAATTTGTCTTAGGTAGCTTGAATACTTAGAAGATAATGCATTTAAAGTGGTATATCTCTTGTAAATATTTGACTTACATTATCAAAATGCAAACATAAATGATGTCAGATTTTGACACCAGATTATATATGTTTTGTTTTCATTGTATCCTTCCTTAAATAGTAGGAATGTATTAACGACGCATCAATGATGAAATAAAAATACAGAAAGACTAGCATATTAAATCAATTTAAAATCACTTCGCAGTAAAAATCAAAGTATTTTGATGTCTACATTAATGGCCGGACAGGTTTTGTAAATTGCTTATTTAACAGTGTTCAGTTAACATAGTTAGTTTGTTATGGTAAATAGGTGTTGATTGCTTGATCGCTAGAACCGGTATAAAATTAGCATTGCAGGAGTTATTTTTCTCACGCGCATACATTAGCGTGGCAATGCCAACAGGTTTAGGTTAGGTTAGGTTAGGACCGCATACAGTTCAGTTCAGTTGCTTTTCTTGCAGACGTTACAATTATAGACTGAGCTCATTTATCGAGCGTTGACCACGCGTTTATTTTTAATGGCTTCAATAAAGATAAAAAAAACGAAATAATATGTAAACGATACGATTGGCTTTGAGAAAATCTTTTTACAATGTTTGTTTATTTCAACTTTTAAACAATGGTGTTTTTCATGATGGAATTTGTAATGTATTTTATTTACAGCTTATAAGAATCCTACTTGCAAGGAAAACAAAAACTACAGAAAAAAACAATTTACTTAATAAATTAAAATAAAATGTCAATCAAGACCTCATTGTCAACTTATTGCTCGACACAGTTTAAAAATAAACACAAACAACAAACTAATTAATAGCTCCATTCAACTTGGGACCTTACGCTTAAGAAAATAAAGCCGATAACCCCTGACCGCGCTAGCATCATCAATAAGCGATATCGCGACAGTCAACTCTGATCCTGCCCTTACACTGCGCGACCCAGACTCGAGATAAACTTAACGAGAAACATAAACAAAACTGCCCGCTATACCTATGTACACAAGGTTGGAGTCAGCTTAGCGGGACCGCGACCCGTAAAGCGTCGTCCACACTCGTATCATTGCGGCGTATCGCATCGTATTTATCCAAGCGTACTGTTGATATTGCTGATTTAAACTCAAAACTATACGTGGGCATTGGAACAAGGACAGTTCCTGAGCTATAACCGCAATAGCTGCACAAACAACTTATATTATAAATTATAAGTTTGTATGGCGTTTAAATTTTTGTTTGTTGTTTTGTTATAGGCATTGCATGTATGTATCTTGTCGATGGTTATTGGTAACTCATGGAAAGGCGTGTACTGATTAGAAAATTTTCGAATCGCTATCACTATCTTCCAAGCACCCGCTTAAGATAAGACTGTATACTGTATACTAACGCATGACCCCTCTAGGCTGGCTATTATCACCCTTTGATGTCTGGTAAAGGGTCGGTCAAGGAAGAAGCCGATGGGATCAACAAAAATACAGAACCTAACGGAAGAAAGTACTCTTACTACCCCTCCTCCCCTCTCTCCTCTGTGGGTAGATGAGAAACCCCTCCAACTCTCCTCCCCGTAGTAAGCTCCAGCGGGACGTGTAGCCGAATTTTTTAGCCTGTGATGGTGATTTTCCTCCGGCGATTTGTATGCATTATCGGGCGCCCGCCGCGAGCCGCCGCGGACCGCCGCGGGCGCTGCCATACAAATTTCATTCTCGTCTCGCCTCGCCGGTGGAAAACCACCTTGACAGTCCGGCAGTGTCTGGGTCAACTTTCCAGTCGTCCATAATGGATTTTTCCCTATTAAACAAAAACAAGGACTAACTGAACCGCAAAAACGTTCTGTTGTCACATTTTCCACGGGCAAGGGTTCTAACTTGTCAGTCAGGTGAGCCATTCGTTGGCCGTCACTGTGCACGCGGGCCCGCTCCGCGGCCTCTCCGTATCGGACACCGCACAGATACGTGACCAACACGCGGCAACGCGCCTCGCCGACAAAAACAATGGTCGCAAATAACCGTAAACTGTTACACTACCAGGTGTATTTGTTACTGCGAACATTTTTAATTTTATGATCGTTGTGATAAAGTCTAGTTTTACGCGGATGAGAGCGACTCTTACGTAAAACAATTTTTGCTTGCGACTTTATCTTGTATAAACGGCTAGATAACAGTTATTTGACTGATGAATCCACTCGCTCTTATCAGCGTTGATTAAACTAAAGCGGATTTTGTGTGAGCTTAGTTAGGTAATATGACAAGTGCGAGGTAGGTATTAAACAATGATTATTTTTAAGGTAGGTACACAGTACTTTCACCGACTGGTGTTACGTATAGAAAATCTTTTCTTAAACAAAGCACTCGGTGACAAAATAATAATAGACATATGTATAGAGGGTGTTATTAATGGCCCCTGACACAGATCTGTGGCCGTATTGTCCAACGTTCTGGCGCTCGTGATCGCCTTCACCATTTCTTTCTACCCTTATCCTTTACCGTACGATAGAAAGAAGTGGTGAAAACGATCATGATTCCGAGTACGCTAGACAACAAGGCCTCCGTTCAGTTCAATTGTGACTAAAACTCAACTCTCGTAAAGTAGGTTCAATTATTTACGGCATCGACAGCTGTGCACACTACACATACGGACCGAAAGTTTACTCAGCTAACACACATTGTGTTGCATTCGAACTCATGCCTTTATCTTGTTGCATCACAAAATGATACCATAATAGATGTAGCAATTAGGTTTATCTTAATGTGTAGTAATTGCTGATAAAGGCTGAATTTAGCGTTAATATTACTACTTTAAATGGTTCTTGTAAAAGAGGATTAAAGTAAGCTTTAGTAATAGGCTTATCACTCGTTTATAAAAAGTTACAGACCTGATAGCCTGTAGTTAAAATACCACAAACGGGAAAGGTTAACTGGAAGAGATCCCTTTAAGGGATAAGTTCGCCTTTGTACATCTCTTTCTCTTGTTAATTGTAATTTTCATATTTTTATGTACAATAAAGAGTTACAACAACAACAACCTATCACGCTAAAACACACGAGTAATATTTACCTCAACGTTTCAACCACATTACAGTGGCCGTGCTCAAGAGTAGACTGAAGTGTGTTGTGTCAAGTCTGCCTAGCAGCGCGCGAATCCTTTTTTTTTAGTTTTTTTTTGATAGCCTAACTCATTTTCCGTCTGTTCATAGCGCAAATGTCATTAAAACAAGCAAATATTAAATTGAATCAGACGTTACTTTGCGGAGATCCATACTAATGATATGAACTATACATAACACTAAGACATGTAACTAACCCTTTTTCTGCAAATAAATGTTGTCTTATCTTATACACAATTACTTTGCTCATCCGCGACCTTACAATAGCAACGTCTCTATGCAACAAATGTGTGTTCATGCAGCTCCTCCGCCTCCACACTATAAAAACACACACCACATCACAGAAACCCAACTATCACCAATTCACCACCACCCACCACACTTTACGCTGACGCGTAGCGGGTGAGCAAACTTAGTTCAAGCAAATATTCAGTTAATAACCTACTAATATTATAAATGTGAAAGATTGTTAATATGCGTACGTATGCCAATTATATTATATACTCAGCGGCATACAATTTTGCCCAATCTACACTCTCCCGCTCAGTATACGGTTGTTACAGCTTCAAACAGTTTAAATCACAGAGAAACGTACAAATTGACATTCAGCGAAAGCTCAATACGATCCCGTTGAACACCGTCTGGGCATGAAACCCTAAAAGCATCGTAACTTATGGCAAGTCATATCCGCGTGCCACCAACGCACAACTCTCGTATCTGCGCCACACCCCCGTCTCTCCGACCGTTACCAAAGGTGACCGTATCAACATAATTAGCAGGTACACAACACTTGGGACGGTCTATAAATAACACGCGCGTTGCCTAGCGGAACCATCTCGGGTGATAACGAATTGATAATCTGAGCTAATGGTCGCCAAGCGCAGGCGAGCACGTTCGGTGCCGACAGATTTACACATCTGTTGTTGGTGCTATCTCTCCGGGATTTTGGATCATCATGATCATGTCAGCCGAAAGACGTCCACTGCTGGACATAGGCCTCCCCCAAGGCTCTCCACTCAGACCGGTCTTGTGCTTTCCGCATCCACCGCGATCCCGCGATCTTAACCAAGTCGTCGCTCCATCTTGTTGGAGGCCTACCGACAGCTCGTCTCCCGGTCCGCGGACGCCATTCGAGAACCTTCTGGCCCCATCGGCCATCCGTCCTGCGAGCAATGTGCCCCGCCCACTGCCACTTTAGTTTCGCAATTCTTCGGGCTATGTCGGTAACCTTAGTTCTACTGCGGATATCATCATTTCTAATTCTATCCCGCAGAGAAACCCGAGCATAGCCCTCTCCATAGCCCTCTGAGTGACTTTGAGTTTTCTCATGAGGCCCATCGTTAGCGCCCACGTCTCAGATCCGTATGTCATCACTGGCAACACACACTGGTCAAAGACTTTTGACTTCAAACACTGCGGTAATTTGGACGAAAAGACACTACGAAGCTTCCCGAACGCTGCCCAGCCGAGTCGGATTCGACGAGTGATCTCTTTCTCAAAGTTGGACCTACCTAACTGGACCGTTTGTCCCAGGTATACATAGTCGTCAACAACTTCGAGCGCAGAGTCTCCGACTATTACGGGAGTTGGTACAACATGGACATTAGACATGACTTTCGTCTTGTCCATGTTCATTTTCAGGCCAACTCGGTCGGAAACTCTACTGAGGTCAGCGAGCATAGCACCGAGGTCCTCCATGGTCTCAGCCATGACTACAATGTCGTCGGCGAATCGAAGATGAGTGAAATACTCGCCATTAATGTTGATGCCTCGTCCTTTCCAGTCCAAAACCTTAAAAGCATCCTCCAATGCAGCGGTGAACAGTTTCGGAGAGATCACATCTCCTTGTCTGACTCCCCGCTGCAGAGGAATAGGCTTCGTGCTCTGATCCTGTAATCGGACGGACATAGTGGCGTTTTCGTACAGACACTTCAACACTTCGATATACCGATAGTCAACTTGGCACCGCTGGAGAGCCTGCAGCACAGCCCAAGTCTCGATCGAATCGAAGGCTTTCTCGTAGTCCACAAATGCTAGGCAAAGGGGGAGGTTATACTCTTCAGTCTTCTGTATAACCTGCCGCAGCGCATGTATGTGGTCTACGGTACTATAGCCTTTTCGGAAGCCGGCTTGTTCGGGAGGCTGGAAGTCGTCAAGCCTGCGTGTGAGACGGTTTGTGATGACCCTGGAAAATAGCTTGTAAACATGGCTCAGAAGTGAGATGGGTCTATAGTTCTTCAGCAAGGTGTTATCACCTTTTTTGAAGAAGAGCACCACCACACTTCTGTTCCATGCTTTCGGCGTTCTCCCTTGGTGAAGGACGGAACTAAACAGCGTCTGAAGGCCCTTAAGGACTGGTCTACCACCCGCCTTCAGGAGTTCGGCTGTAATTCCGTCGTCACCCGGGGCTTTGCCATTCTTAAGCTGCTTGAGGGCCATACTAATCTCGTACAGGCTGACGTCCGGGATGTCTTCGGTATAGTGTCGGGTTAATCTAGCCCTCGGGTCTTTAGCTAGATTTTCGACAGGTGTTCGGGTTGTCGTGTATAGCTGTCCATAAAACCTCTCAACTTCCTCCAACAGCTCAGGTTTGGATGAAACGATTCTGCCGTCGTCGGTCTTGAGCTTCATCAACTGGCTTTGACCAACAGACAGATCCCTGGTAAACACCTTAGAGCCCCTGTTACGCTCAATAGCCTCTTCAATACTGGTAGTATTAAATCGGCGTACATCGCGCTTCAGAGACTTTGAGATCTGTCTGTTGAGCTGCCGATAACGAGAAGCGTCACCAGAAGACTGCAAAATCATCTCACGCCTCACCTCCATGAGCCTAAGGGTGGAATCCGAAAGCCTTTGGTTCTAGTACGGCGGGTCTTGAAGAACTTAGACCCGACCATATGGACAGCTTCCACAAACCCGTCGTTGTAATCGTCCACCTCGCTACCTAGGCATTCGAAACGATTTTGAAGTTCGAGCTGAAAGCTCTCGGGGTTTTGGAGCTGAGCAGGTTCTGGGCGGAGCGTAGATTTCATCAGTCGAGACCTTTCAAGCTTGAACTGGATATTCAATGAGCCTCGTACCATACGGTGATCACTCCCGGTTTTAAACGCACTGATCACGGAGACATCATTGAATATGTGCTTTTTCGTCGACATGATAAAATCTATCTCATTCCTCGTAACACCATCAGGGCTCATCCAGGTCCACTTCCTATGCTCACGTTTCCTGAAGAAGGAGTTCATCATATAGAGTCCCTCCTTCTCCATAAAACCGGCCAGTAGGTGGCCCCGGTGATTCCTACGCCCCACTCCAAATTTCCCCACTCTCAGTTCTTCACCGTCTCGTTTGCCCAGCTTTGCGTTAAAGTCCCCCATAACAACCGTAAAGTGAGTTTTGGAGCTATGCATGGCTCTGGAAATATCCTCATACATAGCCTCCACCTCATCGTCGGAGTGCGTCGAGGTCGGAGCGTATACCTGTATGACCTTCAACGAATATCGTTGGGTCATTCTGAGTACAAGGCATGCTACCCGGTTCGACACACTATCGATCTTCACCACGTTGTTCACGAGGGACCTGTGGACGATAAACCCGACACCTCCCTGGGACTGGTGTTCGCCCTCCCGGAAATAGAGCAAGTTACCGGACTTAAGAGTTATCGTGTCCTCCCCCTCTCTACGGACTTCTGATAACCCTATGATTCCCCATCGTAACCTGCTCAATTCTTCCTCCAGTTCCAGTATCCTTTCATCGGTCCGCAGCGTTCGGCAGTTATATGTTGCCAGGGCCAAAGGTTGTCGTTTTTGGTAGCCGGGCCTCTGCCGGTGATTAACTATAGCCCCCCCTGCCCCGCCGTTACCATGGCCGCTACCGGAGCCAGGAATAGCAGGGCCGCCGGGGACTAGGGGTCTGGGCTGATTGTGTGGATTCATTAGTTTTTATATCTTGTACCTTGGATTTTGGATATTTGTTCTGAATCATTGATTTCTTTTTGCTAATTTCGACGGTCATCTGTGACGCCAAACGGATCATATCTTTGACGCAACATTTTGAAATTGTAGAAACATTTCTCATATAAGACGATAAGTATACGAGTAGAATAATTTTAGAATGTTTCAGAGAATGGGTAAATCTTTGACTAAACATATCTGCAAACTTTTGTGTACCTTTGATGTTTACTACTATCAAAACATTTCTATCAGTTACATAGACGTCAAACTTCAACATGAGACGTCCATTACACAAAGAACACAGGTAGTAAGCTAATTTTATTCACTGGATGCAGGCTGTTTATTCGTTATGGCAAAAAAATGGTAACCCAAATGAAAAAAGGATGTACAGGTACCATCAGCGAAATAAGTGGTCTATGAATTTTTAAACAAGTTGCTATCAAATTAATATGTCGCTACAGTCGAACTTTCAAGTTGACAGACACGTCTATAAGCATTATTGTTTTATGACATGCAAACGATTATCAACTTTAGGGTGGTAGACCACATATTTGGCTGATGGTACATAAGAAGCGACCAAAAATATCTGACATTTCCTACTGGCCCTAGCATTGCAGTCTTATCTATCCTACTAATATTATTAATGTGAAAGTTTGTGAAATTGTTTGGATGTTTGGAGATTTGGATGTTTGTCACTCAAATTCGGGTTTTGTTCCGCGTACCTTGATTTTATAAAAGCTCGATATTTTGTCACAGTAGCATGCACCATGATGTCGCCATACTGCATAAAATCGTCTCGCGATCATAGCGCATGCAGCTGTGCCGAAATATCGAGCTTCTCTAAAATCATGGTACGCGGAACAAAACTCGATTTAGATGAAATTCGGTATACAGATAGTCCCGGGGAAGGATATAGGATAGTTTTATACCGGAAAATTGCATAGTTCCCGCGGGATAGCGATAAACGAATACTACGCGGACGGAGTGGCGGGCAACAGCTAATAATCAGATATAAATTAAATATATATGCGCGCTTTGCTGTGTCAGATATTGGTGGTGGTGACTGTAATACGTCGGACGTTTCAGAGTAGGCAGCAGGGTCGAGTGTGAGGGGTGACGCTCTTTAATACCGACATGGAAATACCGACCCTGTTTTTTTGTGTCCATGCACATTGAATGCTATGCCACTAAATATCAGCCCGGTATGCATCGTACCGCGGTGATCATTCTTGGCCAGATAATTACCGGCATGTCAATACCGACCCTGTTTTTCGTGTACACGGAATAAATAAATAAATAAATATCATGGGACACTTGACTCCAATTGACCTAGTCCCAAACTAAGCAAAGCTTAATACTATGGATACTAGGCAACAGATAAACATACTTATATAGATAAATACGTACTTAAATACATATTAAACATCCAAGACCCGAGAACAAACATTCGTATTATTCATACAAATATCTGCCCCGGCCGGGAATCGAACCCGGGACCTCAAGCTTCGTTGTCAGGTTTTCTAACCATTTGGCCATCCGGTCGTCTAAAAATAATAATATTAATAAATTTAGTAGAAAATAGGTGTAGTGAGTTGTTTGTCAGCGCACGGCGTACCTGGTAGGCGGCCCACTGCTGCAGCAGGTGGTGGTGGCAGGCGGCGCAGGCGCGCACGGTGCCGAGCGCGTCCTTGGGCCGCGAGCGCGGCGGCCGCGGGTGCTGCTCGCCGAAGATCGGGAAGTACGGCTGCTTGTTCTGGAAACATACACCACGCTCTAGTCAGGATGGGTTCCCACCAAAAATGTGCGAGGGAGTCATTTACCTATGCTCGCACAGCACATCTCTACTGGAAACAGCTGAGCGGAGCGAGGCGAGGTTAATGAAGTTTTTATTGGTTAATGAAAAACACACTGAACAATTTTGAAATTTGAAATAATTCATCACATCATGTAAAGGTTTTTACTTAAATCTAAACAAACAAAAAGGTTAAAAACACATTCTCGCACATTATTGGAGGAAACGCTGCTTTAGCGATTTTATATTCGTAATAGCTAAGGAGATCGATCCATCTTCAGCCTGTTCATTTTATCAAATTCCTAATCAAAAGTGTGTCAAAACCAGCTGAATTATTCTCGCCAGTGCAGCCCTTGACCGATTCGGCTAATTAAGGACAGATAATTAATGCACTGTATTTATAAAAAGCATATACAGACTGTTCGTATAGCTAACTAAGATTTTAGAGCAGTTCAAAGTGTACATCTTATCACATGAAGTTAATTCGATCTTAGTAAGTTTCATAATTTCCAAAATATTAGCAATTTTATGCAAAATTTATCCAAAAACAGCTCGAGCTACATTACAAATTTTCTAAAAATAAACAATATTAGATTGTACAACAAGTGCATTAAACGCGTCACTTTATTTCACACGAGAGATCATCATCATCATCATCATCATCAGTCTATGTTCGTCCACACGAGAGATGGTTGATATTAAGTCGAGGGTAAAATGAGTTTTATGAAAAGAAAGAAAGAAAAACATACATTTATTCGTGATATTTAATGGTTTCTTTAAGAGAAAAAAAATGGAAACCGATAAAATTTCATACGAAGATTACGAAAATTAGAAATGAAAATTACTTTTATTAAATGATTAAGTTATGTACTGCTCTAATATTCTTAGTTTTGGAGTTGATTAAAGGGACACGCATTACATGTACATGTAATTGCACTCATAATTATAAAAAGAACCTCATGAGCAACGCCGCGTGCAAAGAAACCAGCCACCGCGTGCACCGACTGCCAACAGTAACCACAACAAGATATGACTTGTGACCGGCGCGCAGCGGTAGCAAGACAAGCCCACTCGCCGCGCCTTATCATTATCAACTATTGTTTATATTTCTCAATAACCAACTGGTAAAATTTTCCGCTTACAAAGATCATCGTTGATAATAAGTTCATTTAAGACGCTACACTCTCGACAGCGGTCATGGTCGTTGGTTGAGGATGAACCTTCATGACAACTTTCTTGGGCAAAGTGTTGTGGTCCATTCTTGCTCGATTGCTAGAGTTCGGAGTTCGTAGTTGGCAATAGAAAGCGCTGCTGCCTACTTTCACATTAGGCCCCTTAGTCGCCTTTTACAACAACCATGGGAAGAGACGGGTCCGTCCTATTCTAAAACCGGGCACGGCACGGGCAAATATAGAAAAGAAAGAAAATACATTTATTCACAACACAAGACACAAGAATAGTATTTAGTACAAGTAGACAACACGAAGGATAGTATGTGTGATTGCGGTTGTGAATCGGACACTGGCGCAGCATAATCCATCCATCCCAGCCTATATACGTCCCACTGCTGGACACAGGCCTCCTCTTAGAACAAGAGGGCTTGGGCCATAGTTCCCACGCGGGCCCAGTGCGGATTGGGAACTTCACACGCACCAATTTAATTTCTATTCTAATTAAGTAAAAAAAAATAGCTAGAACTAGCCGCATTCAAAAGAAAGCTTTGATAATAATAATAATGATTCATTTATTTATTCAGACAACAAAGATTCATATCTTATTAGTGGTTTACTTATAACTATGTTAGTATAGGCAGATATTGAACAAGTGATAGCGTTAGCTTTACCAGAATTTCCAGATCAATCTTGAACTCACTTATCTCATATGTCAGCTTATGATAACAACAAATAGTCAGCCAAGATAGATCTTTCCATATTTACTGTATTCTTCAACATAGCACGCCATATTAGCTTATCACGATTCCAATTTCAAATTTAACTTTAGTGAAAATTCGAGTATTTATCCGTTTAACAAGCATATTCGAGGAAAACTATTACGTAACGTATCATAATGGACACAAATGTCAACATTGAGTCAATCGTACGATACTTAATAACTGTGCAAATAAAAACATCTTACGCAACGCGGTTACACGACACGTATGATTTTAAGGTGTCGATTCAGGTCTTAAATTCGAACATCGACTAATGAAATGTAAAAAGGTTGCGAATTTTTTAGAAACCCTTGAAAAGGTTCGCCTGCAACAGCATCGCCTCAACAGTCGACGCGCGACGTTATCTGCCGCTCTACGAGACGAGTATGCGTGACGCGATATGTCCACAAAAGGTTAAATTGAATATCGCCGGTATCGGCGGGTCGGGCGCTATCGGGTGGAAAACATGGCGACCTTGCGACTCGGCTATCGCAGTCGTTACCCCCGTTAACGGGCAATGCTGCGTAGCACGGCTTTACTTATATATTGTTATTAAATTAATCCACTCCTATTAATTAAATAATTTTTAGAATCGGTTCACTAGTTCTAGAGATTAAAGTTTGCCGCTTTAATAAATTATACATTTGAAAGAAAGAAAGAAAGAAAGAAAGAAAACATTTATTCGTGACATTAAAAAAGACAGCAACAATAATAAAAATAAAATAAAAAATTGTTACGTATGCATGTCACGAAATGGTCCCAAATCAGCAATCTGCCGGTCTTGCGAACGGCGCTGGTCTTCCTTTGGGACCAATTTCGGAGTATAGCCATAAATCATGGTGCTACATAGCCCAAGGAACACATACTCGTAACAGCCATAAAAGTGCTTTTCCACCAGCGAGGTGTGGCGACACGAGGTGGGACGAGAATTATTTCCACCAAGAGTTATACCGCGCGAACCAGCGTGATGACACACGAGAATCGTGTTTTATGTTCGCGATAATAAACACCCTATAAACGCAGCAATACGGTTCTTTATTACAATCACATAAAAACAAATTCTTTTATCGCACATCCTCACCAATCCATACTGTTATGTGCAATAAAAACTACATTACATACATTACACGCAACAAACAATAACTGCGCAACTGCTACTGTAACAGTTACCTGAGAGGTAGCTGCGTGGAAGAAAGAACTAGTAAAAAAAATAATTAAGTTCCGATATCTGTACATACAAACTGATTAAATTTAATATGATGTAATACGAAAGAATATTGCATCATCTCGACTTCTTAACCTTCAGGTCACCTCATGTTCCACTAAAATCTGTCTCTCGTCTTTTCAGAGTAGGTAAGTGCCTTTAATATCTAGGTCACTATAAACAAACACAGACTGACAAAGCACAGTCTTCACCACCGGAGTTTTGATAGAGATTTGACAATCCTTGAGTATCATTGACCACTAATAATATATGGAAATAAATGAATTATTATTATTGAGGTGCACAGGGAAGGCATTTTTCAAACTCCCACGGGATAGAGAACTAGCCTACTTTTTATTCTTTTATAGGAGCAAAGCGCAGGCTTAGGCCGCCGAGCTGTTTCCACTACAGCTGCGCTGAGCGGGGACAGGTAAATGAAGCGTTTCTATTGGTTGTCAAACACATTTCTCGCACATCTCTGGTGAAAACGCACCTTTAAGCTGATGTTTGTCAAAAACTATTTGAATTTGAAAATCGCTTATTGTAGATGATTTTGTTTCATACTGACGAGCATTGAAGTCACTGGCTGTATAAATGATATCTCAAGCAATTAAACATAATTTAAAGTTTTTGGATATGGTATACCTATATATCGAGATCGACACTTAGGAATGTATTAAATATGTGGACCACACGAATTTTAATATCAACATAAACATTGGAGTCCATCGACCCTAAATGTTACTAACTATTACAATCACTATATTGTACTTAAATGCGAATGTTTCTGGGGGTGTGTGTTTGAAACTGTTTCACGCTAAAACTGTGGACGATTTTTATTTAAATTTAACAGATAGTTAACATAAGGATACTATCCTATCTAAGAAAATTGCAGTTGCTCTAGAAATGCAATAACTAATTCTAACGTAATTGCAAGCAACGACGTTAGGATAGCTTCAGCGCTAAATCTATGCCAATGACTAATTCTAGGGATCACCAAACGAGGGTACAGCTTATATGGTCTTCCCACATCTAGTGCCGCGGAAAAAAGTGATCGGCTCGCCTCCGGCTGGGCCAGTTGTGGGGAGACCCTTATTTAGCACATTTGAGGTGATGTCACTACTACAGCATCCGTTTGTAAGCGTTATCGCGGCGAACCAGCTCGCGCCAGTTCCGCACTCAATACGTAAGTTAAACTAATTTATAGTCTCAATCTTACCCGAGATAATACAATAGATAAAACGTGACATTGCTTTAACTTCAGTCGTCCGAGTTTTATAATGAAGTAATAAGCGAGAACACAAAGTTTAATTCTAGATCTTATGGTGAAGTGATACAATACATTGTTTCGTTTTCACTTCAGTCTGTTTCGTTCTTTAATCGCGAATGACATCGAAGTCAAAAGTTATATACTTACAAATTACATCATTTCGTTGTATTATTTTAATTGATTTAACTGTTCGTGGCGTCGTGTATACCTACGTAGTTATGCGTGTTGGTTGTTAGATAAAAACGTGTCACATCGGAGTCACACAAGCCCGCGCGAGTAACCAACCACCCACATAGCAACCATGACAATTCTAGTTTTTAGAGACTTATCTTGACAGCCGAAATAACGCTAGATGGCGTTAGTATCGGGACACAAATGTCACAAAAACAAGACACAAATGTCAAAGTTGTCTGATGGACCTCACTTAGTACAGTCACCAGCATTAATACCTGCCACAGCGGAGCGTGCAAAAATATCTGACACGTCCTTCCGGCGCTAGAAATAGAGTCGTATCAGATATTTATGCACGCTTGTTGTGTCAGATATTGATGCTGGTGACTGTACCTACCTATAGTGCGGCAAGCGGCAACTAAACCTGTCACTAAAATCCTCATTATTTTTATTGCTTTGTCAGATAGTTGACTTAGCATTTATGGGTCAAAATATGGGTCAAATCTTACAAATCTAGTTTTGAGTGACAGGACAGGAATGTATAATACAACATATTTTATACATACAGAAATTCTTTTATCATCCTAAGGATTTAATGTGATTCTAGTGAGAAAGCCGATTGTCATAACAAAGAACTTACTTGGTCGACTATGCTATCGAGCCAACTAATCTTGGCATCGCATTGCCTAACGAGGAAAGTAATTATGACACTGTAAGAACATTCTGCGTTGAGTCAGGAATCTGTTCTGACTAAACACAGTGTTTTTCTTGATTTCCTTAAACTTCGTTGAACGGCTCTGTTCATTGATAGAAACTACCTGTTCATTGGCCAAATTCACAAAGTTGACGGGTGGCATTCACGTGACACATAAAACATAAAAAAACGCAAATTTAACATCTTTTGGTAAATATGTGTAGGTAAAATAGAAACACTTTATTTATGTTATATAAAACACGTCAAAAATTAAGAAACTTTACACTGTTATATTATACTGCTCATTTTTATAAATTCCTGAAATTATCTTCATTTGACCTCGTGAATGTTCCTTTAAAGTTAACGGAAATCAAAAATAACACGTTGTAGACCTTCTAAAAAAAAGTTAGATGTAGACCCGTTCCATTATAAATAAAATAACGTACCAATAAATACCAGCACAAATAAAAATAAATCACAACCCACACAAAATAAGAACTTCGTTTATTCGGGACCGTGTTAAGACCGCACGACACCGCACCGCACGTAACCACCGGAAACCGGTCAAATCTGACAATTAACGATTTATTGTCTCAATATTGTCGGTAAGATTTAATAACAAGCCATAACACACGCGCTATCTGCCGCGGCCCGCGGGCGCTGCGCACTGCCCGGCCCCGATAAGGGCGATAGATCCGTTTGCTCCGGCGAATGCTGCCAGTGAGAGGGTACTTCATATACTATACTATCAAACTAATCAAAAAATCAAATCAAAATAATTTATTTTCGGATAACTGAGTAGATCCAAGTATCTTAAAGTTTGTCAGTAATGTTTTGTTGATTTTCTTTTGTACAATAAAGAGTTTACATACATACATACATACATACATAGATCCAAGTATTGTTAGTGTATACAATATTCATATGAGACTATGGGTAGTAAGCAGATAAGAATAAGAATACTATGATAATAAGTGATTCACGGTTAATTAGGTGGATCAACTATTTCTTCTTGTTATTCTGTCCCGTCTCAGCGAGGGGACAAAAGTAGTACAGTTAAATAGAAGAAATGTTGTGTCACATTATACTAACATGCTTATTAGATGACCAATTATAGAATGGGCTTACCACAAAAATGCATGTTTTTTTATATAAGAGGGGGAAAACGAGCATGCGGGCCACCTGATGAAAAGCAATCACCGCCGCCAATGGACACCTGCCAACACGAGGGGTGTCACAGGTACGTTGCCGACCCTTTGCGAGACTGATAGAGATTTGTTTGGCAAATTTTAATCGTATAAACTTACGGTTTAAAGAGTGACTCAGGAGACCGTAACTATAGCAACGAGTGACAAGAAAAGTTGATCGATCCATTTACATCATCATCATCGTCCCAGCCTATATACGTCGCACGCGGGCCCGGTGCGGATAGGAAACTTCACACACTCCATTGAATTGCTTCGCAAGTTGAGCAGATTTCCTCACAATGCTTTCCTTCACCGTAAAGCTCATGCACGCACATGACTTTCGAAAGACTCAGAGGTGAGAGCCGGGGTTTGAATCCACGTTAGCCTTCTGTTTGTTTTTGATGTACGCCGCTCATGTCCAGTTAATATCAAACGGAAGTTCCGACTTAACGGAAATGGAATCGGAGCTCCGTAACATCCCTGATGGGAACTACGGCCCAAGCCCTCTCACTCTGAGAGTAGGCCTGTGCCCACAGTCGAACACATGGGCTGGGATGATGAAATGATGTGTTACGAGGAAGTATTTTTCCTTAAGGTCAGGTCAGCCCGTCGTTAACACTAGCACGTTGTACGTGCATGTCCAGGGTCGCCAGATGCGCCAAGATCGTCGCAGGGCGCGGGTTATCTCACTATTTGCGGACAAGGGCCGTCTGGGTCGCGCGGCGGGAAATACTTCAACGTCAACATTGTGCCGCTGCTACAAAGCTGTCACATTGACGTGTCATGGCCACGAAGAAGGAAATGGTCTTCGATGTAAAACTACAGAATACATAATAGACAAGTACCTACAGAGGAATCTCTCTGCAAACTCATTTGCCATTTTACTTACTAACATAGTTTCATAAGAACATTGTATACACTAACTCCACTACACTAACAGTACTTGGATCTACTCAGTTATCCAAAAATAAATGATTTATTATTATTTATTTAAACATGAAGCTACCGTGAGACATGTCGAGCTAAACTACGGCACAATAAAGTTCAATTCCGATAGCACAGTGCTTTGCTTACAGCCATATGAAGCTACAAGTTGTCTCTCTTTCTATTTCTTATCCCTTCGGACTACGTGATCTAAATATTAACTATAACCTACTAACCTACTAGCCTTTACTCCGACTTTTGCTAACAAAAATTCGTTATTTACTGTCCCTCTTCAAAAACTTATATAACCAGAATGACCCGCGCCTTACGCATTGGTACTGGGCTTTGACGAATATCGTACTCGTATTGTCAAGGCCCTAGACTCTAGGATGAATAATTCTACATACTAGATCTAGACTGGTCTAGGATAAATAAACATCAAATTAGTTAATACCATCAGACAAATATGTGATCTACCACCCTAAAGTTGATAATCGTTTGCATGTCAAAAACAATGCCAATAGACGTGTCTGTCAAGTTGAAAGTTCGACTTTAGCGACATGTTCATTTGATAGGAACTTGTTTAAAAATTGATAGATCACTTATTAAGGTGGAACGATTTCCATACTAATGTATTAACACAATCATGTGCGCTTGAAAGAATCATTTGAAATTAAAATCACATCTGTTGACTTTTATTTTGTTCTTTATTTGAGGCATTTTTTATTTACCTAAAGAAAGCTTTTGATTAATAGCTTAATCTAGATGATTATTTTAGTTATTTTTTGTCAATATGTGAGTGGACGGCGACAGTATCGTACGCCAACGGCTCGGTTAGTAGTGTGTGTTTCAGCTACGTTGCCAACTCGCTGACAATTCGATGCTAAGCGACGTTGCCAGATTTCGTTTGATTTGTCTGATCAAAATCACATAATTACCATTTTGAAGCTCGTTTAACTTTTTTTTAAATATTTTGCTGGCCATAGGTACAAAGTCCGTCAGTCAAAAGACTGAAGTGCAACGAACAAATGTATTGCCAATTCTTTGGGTTTCCGACAGAAATTAGGAAGAAAATCACATAACATTAACGAATTAACAAATAAGTACGGAAAATTGCATTAACGGATTATAAATTAGTAGTGATAAAATCAGATAAAGGCTGCATGGCTTGTGGCTTTTTCCATAAAATAAAAATAAAAAAACATCAAGTCAAATGTCAAATTCGTCAAGTCATAATTTGTTGTTCGTTTGTTGTCATAGGTTGTCATGACATTGTAAACTAATGGAGTAATTTTTTCCTAAATTAAATTATCGTAATTTGTCCTCGAAACTGGCGGGATTATCATTATCTATAATCTATAATGTGAATGCAGTTATATTTTCAAGTATTGAACTGAATTATAATTCACATTGGAAACTATGAAGCCACGAACTTTGCGAAAAAAATACATAAAGCATCAATACTCTGGTCTCGAAAAAGACGCATTATAAGGAAATTAAAAAGTAAGTACAGTAGAGGCTGAGTACAACATACAACTTCCACCACCCCGTGGGTACCGTAGGAATCGGCTGAGGGATAATATCAGAAGATGGGCAGCAGCGTTTTCCACGCAACCCCACATCATATACTTACTACGCTCGCCAACCCGCTTATCAAACGTGGCGAGTATTGGCAACACGGGAAAATATGGGGGAGGCCTAAAGTCTCAGTTTCCATGACCGTAGGTGTTTAGGACAGATTTTTTTACTGTTTTTTTTTCCAAGTCCCCAGCCCCTTGGTAGCGGACTAACTTTTGAGCCTCATATCTCGGTAATTTTGGAGTTCAGAGAAAAGTTCATTTGACAAAATATGCTTCTTCAAAATATGTTTTATTTTCATAATAAAATATTTAATTACAGAGTGAAAAACACTGTCATAACATACATTGTCGGCTGGTAAGCTGTGTACGAGACTGGCACAAGACTGGAAAAGTGGCGTGAAAATGCAAGAGGCACTCAGCAGTGGTTGTATGTGGGCTAATTTAATTGACTGATGTAAATAAATAAATAAAAACTGACTTAGTGATGGACTTTTTATTTGTTGTTCAATAGAGCCTTCGATTACTACCCAACCAATTAAATTTGAAATAAAAATAAACAAGTCTAATTTCATATTTTCACGTGTTTTTCGTTGAAGGAAAATATCGTGAAGAAACGTACACACACCTGCTATATAATTAATGGTGTGTGCTATATTTCAATTAACACTGGGCCTGTGTTGAAAATAACGCCCAAGCCCTCATTGTGAGAGGAGTCCTGTGTATGTAGGTATGTATAGGGATAATGATTATGACTAATTTTCTCATAGTATGTAAAGTGTATTGTAAATAAAAATAAATAAACAATCGTTGAGTTACGGTCAAGGAAACTGAGTCACGTACCAGAGTGGAACCTATGTGGTACTAATGTCATGTTGACATCCCATACACCTGCCAAAGAAATCACAGCGCAATTAAATATGAAAAGGTTCCACTTAGGTTCCACTCTGGTACGTGATTCGGTTTCCTTGACTTTGTAAAGGCGAACATATCCCTCGAAGCAACCCTTGAGTGGATGTGAGGAATTATAAGTCTCATAGTACTTACTGTAGTTATGCTGTGCATATTCAGATTTACCTAAAATTAAAAAAAAAATTGTTTACCTAAATTAGGTCTTATAAATTTTTAGCTACACATTTCATAAAATATTAACATCATTAACTGAGAACAATAAAAAAAAAACAAAAAAAAGTTAAATCTTACAACGGGTTTGAACCCGAACTTCCTAAGCTGAGGGCAGGGTAAACTAGCCTTTTTCAACTAGGCCAATCTGCTCTTTGATTATGAGAGCGAAATTAACAAAGACTTTTGTTTACAACAAATTACAAGCATGTGTGCGAAAATATCGCAGTCGAAACTGCAGCGATCAAGTGAAAGTATTTTCTAAATTAAAATACATCTGAAACTTGGTACGATATATCACAAATTTCACGCTATTGGCGGTATGTACATTATTTTATAAAAATATCCACGATTTCATTCCTAAAAAAAAAAAAAACGTGGAATTTGCACTCTAACGTCATCTACTGGCACTGTAGTGCCTAGCTGACCGTGACAAACGACCTTAAGCTTCAGCGCGCAATCGCGTATGAAGTACCCAGCGCCATCTTTTGGTAATCAGCGGAACTTTTACAATCTCATCTCTGTAATTCAACTCAGTGTTAATTAATTATACGAGTACGTCAGATATTTGGATGCTTCAGAATTTAATTCAACCCCTCGTATGCTTAGACGCGTATCCGTGCCAGTTCATGAACTGCGTAAGCACGGATACGTTCCAAATCTACGAAGCGGGCAACCTCTACTGACGTAAAGTTGCCGCACCGAGGTGTCAAATTCTGAAACGGCTCCCGCACACGAGGGATTAATCTTTGTTTTAGTTTTTTATTGTTAAGTTTTAATAAGCACTTACTTGATACACTAATGCTCGTCTGCCAGTCTGTCACTAAAAAAAGCGGACTGGACTAATTAGCTTATGACTTCTTATTCAGTGGAAGCATATCTATAATATGGAGGGAGGGGGGTCCATATCCAACAATAGACACGTTCTACGGCTGATTATAATGCCATCTATACAGTTCGTCATTGCGAGTTAGAATTGGACTCCGCTGCGCTTGCAGCGGGAGCCGGGCATAACATGTTAATCAACGGAAGTTTCTGTGACTGGCTGTTGGCGCTAGTATTGACAGGTACATTTGACAACTTTGATATTTGTGTCACGTTCCTGATTGGTTAAATGGGTCCATCAACTTTTTCTTGTTTGATTCTGTCCCGTCGTCCAAGAGACAAGAGTGACGACAGAGTTAACTCACGGTGGCGTCCTTGGGCGGCTTGGTGTGCAGGTTGGCGAGCGTCCCGCGGCGGTACTCGTCGCCGCAGACGTAGCACACCTCGGTGACGGAGTTCTTGTCGGGCATGGACAGGTCCAGGATGTCGCGGTCCGAGCTGGAGTTGGAGTTGCCCGAGTACACAGACACCGTCGATCTGCAAACACACGCACACACCCGTCATCATACTATACTATCGTTGAGCGCAGCACTAGCACAAAACCGTACAGTTTTTTGAGTATCTTAAATGCCATAATATCCCTTTAGTTAGGGGCATACATGTCCAAATGTCAGAACGTCCAAGTGTCACATTGTCCATTGTCAAAAAGTTCGAAGGTTATAATGCCCTAATGTCGCATAGTCCATATGTCCGAGAGTCTAGGGGTCTCATTCTATTTTGGTTTTATTTACACCTATTGCAATCGAATTGTTTTCGACTCGATCGCCTTTACTGCCAAGTCACTAAGAGCTGCCACCACGTAGACAATACGATAACAATATGGAAAGAGACAATGTACCTAGAATGAGGCCCCAGTCCATCTGCATGACTGCATCAGCTGGTCAATTCTCGTTGACTCGACACGTCATGGACGAAGCATCATAGATACATCTGGATCTTACCGAGAATGGGCCTCAGGGTGTTAGATAATAGACTGGAAATAATGCAGATGAGCAATTTAGCTCTCTAATCTATTTCAGTTATATTTATCATTTAGTTGTGTTAGTCATATTTTTATACAATGAGACATTATGGGATTCAGGCCTTCAGAACTAACCTAACCTAACGTTTAATCCTTCTGACTTTTAGACCATGGACTTTTTGACGCTAGGACTTTTAGACACTAGGACGTTTCAACCTTCGGACTTTTTGACCATGGACAATGTGACACCTGGACTTTCTGACATTTGGACATGTATGCCCCTAAATGATATAAAGAGAACTGACGTTGTCATGGAGGTTTGCGCTAGTGTCGCCTCCTGCGCAGAACTTTGCCTAACGGTGGGTTTAGACCAAACGAGCGAATGCTTATTCTATCCCCACTTAACCCATTTTTTTTTTAGTATAATCAGACGTAGAGCATTCTTTCGTTATTCTATCGTTAGAAAGCTCGCAAGAATGCTCTTGTTCTAGTTCTAGCTATATGTTCTTTTGGTCTAAACCTTATGGCTCCACTTACCCCTGTTAAATTTTCTAGACGAAAGCGAACCCCCCCCCCCCAAAGTGTAACAAAATTGACTGTTGGAGAAACTAAAAATAAAAAATACAAAGACTCCAAAAACCAATAATCATCATCATTAATCATCTTGCTAGTCTTGCATAGTTTTAGTGCTAGTTTTAGTCTTACTTTTTAGGTGGTACATGGAGGAAAAAAAGACCTTTTTTTCTTTCTTGCAGCCTGGTGGTTTTTGGAGTCACGTAAACCTTGTCACGAACCCCCTACCGTCGAATAGCGAAACCCCAGGGGTTCGCGTACCCCACTTTGAGTAACCCTGGTCTAAACCCACCGTAATATGCCCTATTGAAATGATACCGCTGCTGCTACCACACGACGAGTGGTGTGGCAGTCCTCACCTAACATTTGGTAGCATGGTGAACGGTTGTGTTGCTCTGAAGATTAGCTCTGGTCAAGTTCGAAACGAGTCAGAGTAGTGTAGCGGTGGTGATAGTTGGGTTTGTGTGATTTGTGTGTGTCCTTAGTGGAGGTGGAAGAACATTTCTGGTAACGCATTTGTACAGATCTGTTCACTCACGAAGGCGCGCCCCTCCCGCAGCTAATAAACCTCGCACTTACACGTTGTCTCAGTCTCAGTGTGCGTGACTGACGGTACGAAGGTGCTGCGAATGTCTATATGTATGTTAGGTATGGCAAGTGTTGACCTGACGTGGTCGAGGTACCCGGCGGCCTCGGAGGCGCCCGAGTGCTGCGAGCCGACCGAGATGACGGACGGGTCGCGCGCGCGCAGGTCCAGCACGCCCTCCTCCTCCGCGCCGCCCCCGCCCCGCCCCCGCCCCCCCCCGCCGCCCCAACAGCCGGGACTGCTGACAACACAACACAACAGACACTTTATTTGGGCCGAAACATTGAGGGTTTTCACAGAGGCGAAATATCGCTAGATGGCGTTAGTATCGTGAAATCCGTTTGACGTTTGCTTGCGATTGGCTCATTTAGTTATTTAACCAATCACGAGCGAATGGCTGACGTCAAACGACCTCACAATACTAACGCCATCTAACGGTGCCTCTGTGAAAACCCTAATTAGTAGCAACACATTCTAACGAAATTACGTCGCGTTTCGGTGTACAGTCATTTGCATTAATACCTGGCACAGCGCACACGAAATAACATTGCAGGCAAGTCAGAAGAAAAAAATAGTTGTAAGACCTCCTGTAAAGACGAATGGTCTGGTCTATTGTGTAAATATTCAGCGTTTTATATTTCTTATAAAAGTTTCTTACTTTACAGTATGAGATTCTGAATTTATTTTTTATAAAAATTAACGATAAGATAATACAAATGCAAAATCTGGCGTGATCTTGCGACTTTTTTCGTTGTAGTAATAATCATGGGATAAGTAGGTAATGAATGTTTGAGCAAGCGGTCAAATCGCTAACGGTTATATTATTTCATACGAAAACGAGAGGGACGGTACAGTCCACGCTATAAATAAGTGATCACTTTTGTACCTTGTCATTTTAACGTCATGTTTGAAAAGCCATACGAAATTGTGTACCGACTGAAAGCGACAAAGTAGAAAAGTGGTCACTTATTTATGACGTTGACTGTACGATACGAACTTCGATTTTCGTAGTAGCCCCCCTTAATCCCGGGTAGGTTCGCTGGTAGCCCGAAACCAGTCACCGTGGTAGTTCCCGGGGAAGACGCAAAGTCACCCAAGTGTAGCAATGTGTCGTGGTGTATAGGTAGTGTGTAGAGCTTGTGCACACTAGCGTCTTTGCCAGCGGTTTCTCGGCGGAGCGGGAGCGCGGCGTGCACGCTGCAGTATCTCGGCACGCCGGCGGCGAATAATCGCGGATACCGCAGCGTGCTCGCCGCGTGTGCGCCGCGTTCCCTCTCCGCCGAGAAACCGCCGAAAAATACGCTTGTCTGAACAAGTTCATAGTGGTGTGTACTCACGGCGGCGCCCTTGTCGTTAGTCTGCGGCGCGGGCGGCGCGGGCGGCGGCGCGGGCTCGGGCCGCGGGGAGGGCGCCGGCTCGTCGCGCGGCTCGCCGCCCAGCCCCAGCACGGACGCCGCGTACTCTCCCTGGAACGACATGTCCGCGCCTGCAACACAACACACCACTTATTAGGCGAGATTTCTTTATAAATTTCCTTCATTTTCTCATAGTTTTAAGAAATTGTTCTGTTTAAATCGTGAGACAGGAGCACCCTCACTATTGCTTCGCTGTTTTTTTTTTTTTTTTTATTCGAATGGATGGCAAACGAGCATGTGGGTCTCTGATGGTAAGAGATCACCACCGCCATAAACATCAGCAACACCAGGGGTATTGCAGATGCGTTGCGAACCTAGAGGCCTAAGATGTGATACCTCATGTGCCAGTAATTGCACCGGCTGTCTTACTCTCCACGCCGAAACACAACAGTGCAAGCACTGCTGCTTCACGGCAGGATTAGCGAGCAAGATGGTGGGCTCTGTTAACGAACACGTCAATTTTGCATAAAAAACGGGTCTATATCGGATGAGCGAATATTTTTGGGTTCACTTGAGAAAAAGTTATTGGAGTGTGACACAGGGCCGCGAAAGGTTCGTGTAAATATATCCAATGCTTCGCCCGCCTTTTTGTCGTTGACGCTGGTCGGAAATTTATTATCTTGAAACGTAAACCGTAACTTACGTATAACCGCGTCTCTGAGGCCCTGGTTTCTCTGACCACCCGGTGTCAACCTACCCGCCGCCGGTGACGTTTCAGAGAAACCACCCTCAAACATTCCCGAATAAAACATTAGAACGTCGTCGGTCGCGGACACGCGTCGGTCACCGGTCGCCAGTCAGAGAAACCAAGGCCTCAGATGGACCGACGTTGGTCCAACGTGAAGAGCGAGCATTATGAGGTAAAGCGACAGCACCGTGACCAGGATCGTATGTGATCGCAAACCCTACAGTAGATAAGCACCGGGCACAACTCTTGCGCACTCAGAACGGGGTCACCGGGGAAGCGCATTCAACGTAGCAACAAGTGCCCATTCATTGTAAAAAACGTTGTACAAGGCTTACAGAGAGCTTAACGTATTTTTCTCTATGTACGATAGTAAAAGGCGCACTTGCTGACAACTTGGGTTCGCGATGGCACTGCATTCAGGTAAGACTGCTTTCCCACTAGAGTGGCGTGAGTGATTAAATGTTAAAAAAAATCAAAGCTACAATTTTTCACAAGTACCTACTAAGTCAAATCATAGGGAAGTACGCAAGCAAAAAACATAACCCTCCTTCGGGCAGTCGGGTAAAAACGCCGAAACCGGCACGGTTTAAGTATGGGGGGTTTCCTTTTAAAAAATTCTATATACTGGAAAAAATGTGTCATTTCAACAAAATACTCCTCCATACTCGTACAGAAGGTAATAAATGCTATAAGTATAGAAATGATCGACCCATACAGCCTTATTTCACATGCCTATAAGACTTTTTACCCCGCTCTCCTAGTATTACGGTTAACGTGATCGACCAATTTTGTAACTCTTCACTCCGCCTTCAATGACACTAACTTTATTGGTGTAAAACACGGCCTTAGTCAGGCAGCTGGACACATCTCGGGCAGCTTAGCTCATCGACTTTTCGATTAGATTGCCGGCCTCGTGCGTCACGACGAGTCGAGGGGAAAGAGAACCGCGGGCAAGCCCACCAGTAGGTCAGTACCGCGCGTCACTCGCAAACGGGGGCAGCGGGTCGCCTGCGCCGGCGCATCTAGCGCCCATTCACGGCCTCGCGCAGTGAAAGTGGACGAACAGCTGATCTGACGCGTCTCTACCACGCTCTTGCATTACGTAGTTGCTATTTAGCAATCTGAATTGAGCTCTAACTACTCCGATATTGCTTTTAATGTTGAATGGATCGAATATGAAAAAACAAAACTTGGGTCAGCGAAATACTGCCCGATACGAGCAATTATAATTAAATAACCAAGGTCATGGGCCTAGAACTCAAAGTCGCTATTGAACTACATTATAAGCCAATCCAAGTCACGATGTAACTTTTTTTAGTGCAGACAGCTGTGCTATGACTAACAGGGTTTGGGACCACACGCCTGATCCAAGAAAGTTATTGGACAAAGAGGACAGTCACATTGTTTCCTCCAATTACATGAACAGAATAGTGTTCGTAACCAGCTGTTCCCTCTCCCACCCCAGGCAACTAAGTGACAGCAAGAGTGATATTGCCTAGTACATTCGTACAATTTCTTTACAATCTCTTTCTTGACTAGGATACAGAAAGTGACAAATATAATCGCAGTCACTTATTTGATAGTCGGACGGGATCGATTTTGAAATCTCATCACTACAAGATACCATTTGACAGTGGTTCAAATCTACAAAATACGAATTTCTACAAAAGTAATAATCGATTAACTTTTCAACTAGTTGGCAAGATTAATCAAAGCTGTACACCCAACTCTCTAGTACTCTACTAGAATATGAAATTGAGGAAAATTTTTCACCATCTCATAAATCAATTTCCTGTTCTGCCAAACACATAATACCATTCATCAGTATCGCTATTGACATATTGGTACTTAGTTTCAGTCCGAAAAACCAGATAAATAAATCAACTGTAAAATTATATTTTAGTTGCTTTGAAACAGAAATAGTCATTGAAATGCGTAACTCGTAGGTATACGTCACAGCTCGTCATGCTTGGTAGCTATGCCGCAGGCATGAGCTATGCAAAATCTATGGGACAACCGTGTTTTGTCAGCTAATAATAAAGTACATCAGTTAATGAGTGGTACTCGTATGATACAAGTTGCTAACGAAAATATATGTTATGTTAGACAACAAATAATAAGGCGCTCCCTTAACCAAGTCTGACGCAACTGCTGATAGTTCAGTGATACGACGTTAAAAGCAAGGCCGATAACCAAGATCTATTTGGGGAGTATCAAATTACAGCCGCGGCAGGATCTATCCACTTATTTAACGAGATTGCCCTTTATAATGGAGGCTTATATCAGCATCTTACACAAGTTTAATTACAAACTTTATTGACTGGGGTGAGTGGTACAGAGTTATAATAATACCGGGTGTGGCCTGTAATATGAGCAAATAATAAAACAGATCATATTCCTCAAACGGTTTACAGATTCCTGTCTATACAAATGCCCAATTCTACAGACTTAAATTTACAGACTTCCAAATCTACAGATTCCCAATCCTACAGAATCGATATTCTACAGATTCCTAATTCTTCACATTCCCAACTCAAAAGATTCCCAACTCAACAGATTCCCAACTCAACAGATTCCCAACCCTACAGATTCATAATTCTACAGATTCCCAACTTTACAGACTCTTAATCGATCGGATTCCCATCTCCACAGATTCTCAATTCTACAGATTTCCAGCAGTGCAGATTCCCAACCCAACTCAACAGATTTTGTTATAAGTGAGGTTTTTTTACACATTAATAGGTAGGTTAGGTTCGTTAGGTATCTTCAGATGCCCGTAGGGCAGACCGCCCAGAAATAGGAGCCCCGCAAAGCAGGGCTCCGTCGACATCTCAGGCGTGGGTTGCCTAATGCTGCTGAAAATATGCAACTGATAAATTAAGTTACTGGTAAAATAAGCGAAAAAAAAAGCGAACATTATAAAACGCTTCATGAAACATAATGCTACGTAGCAGTCTTTATACGACAAAACTTACAAATGTAAAATGGGAATCTGTAGACATGGGAATCTGTAGAAATGGAAATCTGTAGACATGGGCATCTGTAATATTGGAAATATGTAGACAGGGGATTTTGTAGAAATGGGAATCTGTAGAAATAAGTTACTGTAGGCATGAGAATCTGTAGACTTGGGAATCTGTACATACGGGAATCTGTAGCATTGACAATCTGTAGACAAGGAATCTGTTACATTGGAAATCTGTAGAATTGGGAATCTGTAGACGTGGGAAAAATCGCCTCAAACTTAACAACATTAGTTCAGCGACTTTTAAATATAATTAGTTTTTTTAATTTTTATTACACTTTTAAGTTTATTCGAAGAAGCAATGTAAAGCAAAATGCTTGATGTTTGTAGCGTGACAGGCGACGTTAGTTGGGTTCTAGGATGGTGTGTACATTGATAGCAGTCTTTAATTTGTATGGAAAAAATGAAAATTCAACAATTCCATTATTTTTAAAAGTCGCTGAACTAATGTTGTTCAGTTTGACGAGGACGATGTATGTTTTAATTTTTTGCTCGTATTACAGGCCACACCCGGTATATAAACAATGTCTAGAACATTCGCGAGCTAATAAATATTTACAAATCAACGAAGAAACAAAACACCGAACACTTAACCTTAGAGACGCGTGAGTAACAGATGAAGTAATTGAATACAATAACCAAAATATATCGTATTCGCAAACAATACCGTGACCTGTGATGTGATCTAAAAGAATAGCGTTATGACAACGATCACGTGAATAGAACTAAACAACCAAATTTAGTCAAAGATCACCAATAATGCCAGCAAAGTTATAACAATTGCCGAAGTCAAAACTGATCATATCTAAAGACTACAAAGAGCTAGGACCTATTGGAGGTGTCTATAAAGCCGAGAGCAAACAGAGGCGGAGCTATAGGCGGAGCAGAGGTGAAACCGCCCATGCTTTTCGACTTTGTTTGGACCCTGGCACACTGACCCGGTGTGTTTTGCAAGAGTTTAAGGTTAATACAAACTTGAACACGTGGAATATATTTTATATACATTTGAGGAATATATTTCGAGGTACCGGAGTTTCTACCTACACGTCTTGGTAGTGTTATATTGTAAAATATGTAAACTAGCCGTCTATCTCACCTTCGCACCAGTATACCTACTAATAGCGAAAATGAGACTGAATATACACTAGAAGCATCCTTTGTCTGTAACTTTTTGTATATAGATTTTTAAATTCGTTTTTATTTAGGTACTCTTGCATATAATTTATCAAATATTTTCTTTCGTACAAACCTTCTCCTGACAATGACAAACACGACCAAAAAACAATTAAGCAAAGATGGTGTAACCGAAGGTGTAAGTATCGTGGTTTCCTATCCACACATGAAACTCGAAAAGTTCTTAGCTCGGGCTCGAACTCACGATCTTTGCGTGACACCATGGTCACACCACTCCACTAGACTACCAAGGATTTCCATGGCAACATCGCCAAAAAAAATCTATCATTAGCGGCATGCGTGTTCTTCAGCAGCTTCCAGACGGATTTTAGACAGACAGTGAGTCTAAACAAACCTTTTTCCACGAACCCGGCTACGTCCTGAAATAGGTCTCGCCATCCACCGGGAGTCAACGCTCGCGATTTCCAGATAGAGCGTAAAACGGTTTGTTGATCCTGTCAACGCCGGACAGTTGAGTTGCGAGTCAGGGATGGGCGCGAGTGTAATAAAGCGAAAAGAAAGCAATTCAATGCTTATGCCAAGACAGTTAGTGCGCGTCGTGGAAAGACAGACGATGCACCGTCTCCAATGGTTATCGTATCTAGCACATACAGATGCTATTGAGTTAGGAAATTCTTAGAATTCAGATAATTGTTTGAATTAAATAGTACCTAACTCCTACTTTTTATACCACGTCGGTGGAAAACCAGCGTACGGGTACGGGTACGGCCCACCTGACGGAATGCGGTTACCGTGGCCTATGGACGCTAGCAGCACCTATAGAAGCCTACAGAAGCTTAAAACGATAACGACTCTTTAAAAACTTTGAACATACTTTATAGAAGAACCCCATACTATAGTCCCTTAAGAAAACCTCGGCAGGGAGTACAAGCCTATTCCAAGCCGGAGCCATAGCGATTCGAGGGAATTCCAACGGAACCGTACCGTGCTCAGCCATTAACCAATAATCTGATTTAGCTGGAATCCACTGTTACTTTTATACCTCTAAGTAGCGATTAAGGTACTAGATTGTAATCAAATCACAAACATTTTCATTCCCGACCGGAATCATGAATCAACCCTGGGCGAAGTCCGACGCGAGTCGCACCGCGCTATTTATAACATCAAAGAGCTGCAGTCGGCCTGGAGGGGCAGGGGTCGCGCGCCGTACGTGACACACTGAACCGAGCCTTTATTGCGTGTAGCATACGTTGGCGTATTAATTCGACGGCGGCAGCGAGGGCTGAGGAGAGGAATCTTGCAAGACTTGGTGTCATTTGTACAACCAGGACTATGATCCGTCGATTTTTTCACGAAGGTTAATCTTGTCTCAAAAACCTAAGGGACCTCTTGGATTGAAATGCCCACGGGACAGACAAACATGCCAAAATGCCAAGTCAACATTAACAATAAAACGCTCGCAATAACCATTTCTGAAGTCACCAATCATGGGCATTTGTGTAGTCTTTACTTAGCATAAGCATAGCGTACGGTGTGGTAAGAGTTTTCTATTTTCATTGCGTGTCCAGCCAGGCAAGGCAACCATTGTACAGTGGCGAGCAACACGACCGCGTAATGAACAAGAGATCGCTCGCCATGCCACTGATCGAATTGGCTGGGCAGTTACGTGTCACCAGTCTGCACGCATCATTACAAACGCACAAGACGCACGTGCGTTATTCTACAAATATGAATATTCTGCATACCTTCCAGAAGCTTTTATGGTAAAAGTTTAATTACTTAATAGATTATCAAATCCGTTAAACCACTTTCTTTGGTCGACTTTGCGTGTATCTCGTCATCGCGACGCCGACGCAGGATCCCGCAGCGCCATCTCTCAGCGGCTCTCGCAATCGCACGTTCTCGCACCACCACGCTGCGCCAACAATACCGGCCGAGTTCGCAGTTCACAGGGTTAAGCGCTGATGTAACCGACCCAGATGCCGCCGCGATTATATGCATGTGAATGAATCACGAGTAGTTTGCAGTTTGAAACGAGTTTGAAACGAGAATTTGCGATTTTATACAAGTCTCCTTAGCCTTAGTTCATAGGTGTTTCAATCACCAACCATAGTCCGTCTACTGCTGAACGTTGCTCCCTGCCCCTTCATATTTCGCCACAACTTTATATCCATTGGTGTGTAAAGAACCCATTTCTTGGCAGTTAAAATTTCAGGACAGTCGGCATCATAAGGCCAGCCTATAAACGTCCTACTGCTGGGCACAGGCCTACTCTCACAATGAGTAGTCGCGTTGGTTGCATCCGCTTGTGCTTGCTGTGCTATGGCCCACATTACTAAGTAATATCATAGCAGGTTACTTAGTTATCACTTTGCAATGCTAAACTTGTCCGATTTTAACTTGTGATAAGAGCTCTTTCATTGTATCTTCTAAGTTCTAAAGCGTGCCTTTTAGAACTTCTCGTCGCTTATATGAGTTATATGCACAACCGAGGATGAATACGAACTACGAACATATTACGAGTATGGAATGGAATAATCACAATATTGTGCCAAAGTGGTTCCACATTTAGGACGCACGTCAGCCCAAAAGCCGCTGGGTCAGAGGCCTGCAGAGACGCCGTCGGCGCCGGAGCAGATTATGCGCATATCGATAAGCAGCGCGAGACGATCGCATCGGTATCGTACCCAGGCAGCAGCACTTTTTAACGCCTTTGTAACACTGTACAGTGAAATCTACTGGATTTTTTTAGTGTTACAAATTTAAATTTAGCATTCGTCGTATGGTCTACAACTACATTTTGTAGACCGTTTCAAACTATAACGACGGCAAAGACGGTAAAACAAACCAGTAATGACAGCAATAAGGAATTGAGGTCATCACATTATGTAGATTCGCCAAGGAAGCCGACCATAATACAAAAAATCTCTTTAAAATACCAAAGCGTAAATATTAAATATTTACAAGGAAAAAAACCCGAATGCAAAGAGCTCGCATATTCGCTGTTACTTGTCATAACAAAGCCACAAATCAATGTAGAGCCGCCGTTACGACATTATGCGCGTCACAAAACAAGAGCCATTGTTCGATGCATTGAAAACAAACGGGTTCCGCGAACGATTGCCTAAACATTGGGACGGCGGAAAATTCTGAACCGGTGATGGACGCCGCGGTAATGGGCATTTGAAATGCGGAGAGGATGTCTCGTCAGAATCAATGCGCGTTGATGACGGGCAGCGCAAATAAACGCCTGCCTTAAACAGGGGCATTCTATCGATCTGTTTGTCGCGCGGCATGGAAACCTCAGCGCAATTTTAACTATAGCTCTTTTGCACCGACCGCATCCTGCATTCGGTCATCCGCCAGATTCCCGTTTATTCTAATTGTTCGTTCATGTCCAAAGTTCATTGCGCACAAGGTTTTTCTATACACTCAGAGTTTACTAAGACACTTGTTTAATTGCAAAGGGCAAAAGAATTCATTCCCAAATGAAAGAAAAACAGAACTCCGGCTACCTAATCAGACGTAACCGGTAGTTGATATTCCTAGAAAGAATAGAATCATAAAATCGGTCAGTTATCCTTATCCGTCTTGTCAATCTAATGCCATTTGTGTTGTCTGCATCGACATTTCAACACTTACCAGTACGCGTTCTTCTGATTAATATAAAATATGTAACATGATTGTAAGGACCACACCTTATGCACCAATCGAGTAGAGCCCTGTCTAGGTTTTTTTTTATCGCTTTTAAGTGAAACATGACATGTGCTATCTCATCTCATCAAAGCAGCTACTGTTTACATCACAAAGGATTACACGCGTATCAGAAGTGGGCCGATAACGTGAAGTAGCATCATCTGGAGCAGCTTGGCGAGGCTTCTTCAAAGTATTGGACGTGGTTCTTATCTGTGTCCTCAGTTGAGTGTTTATAACATTGTTAGTTGTAGCTCTAGTACTGTACTCGTATGATCCAGGGCAACATAACATTACAAATCAATATCACGTTCAATTACGTAATTATTTCATATTTCAAGATAAATCTTCGAGGAGATTTTTTGACATAATCCTCCCGGAATTGCGAACTTAAGATATGAAATTCGAAACTCTCGTCGCACTTCACACGATGACAAACTACACCCATTCGTCTCGCGGTAAACGACCGTTTCATCTTCGGTTTTAAGCACCAATCGAAGTATGAAAAGAGCGAAATGAAAAATGTAATTTTCCCGGTCGAAACGAAAAATATCCAAGGAGACACTCACAAATTACGTAAAGAATTTGTAGAATCCCGATCTTTCCCACTGTCACACTTTATACTAAGAACAACGCAAACATTTTGTCGTGTGTCACATCACATATCAACGGAATCTAAATGTGTCACGTTTATATGGACACTCATCACAAACAACACCAATCGCGGAACGTGTCATTATCCTTTCCTTGTGAGATCACAGTTAGCCAATTCAATACTAGAGGCGGATCTCCTCAAAACAATATTCTTGACAAAAATAATTAAGATTTTCTAAACCTCGCGGCAGAGCTTCTATTTAAGGCCAGATATACAGATATATCAAATATATAGTATGTTGTAATGAAGGCACCCCAAACAGTCCATTAATTTTGGCTATTTTTTAAAATCATTAAAAAATGGTGTTGCTGATAATGACATATTGTGAGAATAATGACGTTATTGTAAGAAATAATGACGCAATGTTGCCGACAATGACTTGCAAGTATTATATATAATATGGAGATGAATTTACATGTGACTTAAATACTATTTTAGGTATTATTTTTAACAGACTCCAAAAAAAGGAGGAGGTTATCTATTCGGTTGTATTTTTTTTGTTTGTTACCTCAGAACTCCGTCATTTATGAACCGATTTGAAATTTTGTTTTTCGTTCGTCTAGGAATGCCTTCAATTAGGTCCCATAAGCACCAAATTAGGATCTGATGATCGGATCTTAAGAAAATCGGGGGAACTCTTCAAATATTGTAGGGACACCTATGGTAATTTGGATATCTTTAGCAGTAACTCGTGCATTTGCTCTTGAAAATCATAATTTGGTGAAGTGGAACTGATGATGAAGACCACATATGACCAACAGAGCTACTACTCAATAACAAGTACTTCACGGGTTGAATTTCAATTACTTTAACACAGTTGCTAAGCAATTTATGCTCGTCGTAATGAATATGGTAAAATGAAACGGGTGGTGAAGCACCAGGACTCCTCAATAATGAACGTCTCTGCATCAGAAAGACCAATCTTTCGTAAAAGGTGTCGAGCAGCTGAGGCACCGACTTCAGACTGGTAGAAAATTATTTTCATGGTTTTTTGTAGTCGTTGATATATTTTTTTTTGTCATGATATGGACAAGGAAAATAAAACGCAATATTATAAAAATACTTTAATATAAAAATAAATTTAAATCCTCTTAATGTACTTATTGATTCTTTGGTCTCTTGATTGGATATTCTGACGATAACAGTTATATGAAACAAAAAACGCTCCACTTACGCTATACATAAACATTTTTCAAAATAAATAACAGCCTTAGAGAGACCATAAATATACTAAACACGTTTTAAGTCACAAAATTATTTATTATTATTATTCATAAAATTATTCATCATCATCAGCCTACAGCAGTCCACTGCTGGACATAGGCCTCTTCCATGGCGCGCCACAACACTGTCTTCAGCCCCTATTCAGCTTCTATTTTTTTTAACAGTAGGTAATATTGAGCTGTTCGTTTTCGACGCGTCCTTTAATCAGATTATAGAATTGATCGAATGTACCCACATCTTGCGCTGGGGTGTTTATTATTTTTCATCACACTTGCTCGTAAACAGTGTCGTAACATGCAGGCTACCTTGGTTGCAACCCCCCAAATAAAACCCTCGACCTTAATGTGCTTGTCATGAAACCCGTGGTCGGTAAATGAGTCATTTCCCGTACTAATTTTGTTGTCATGAAGCCTAAGGTCGGTAAATGAGTGTGATACTGCACGGCGTGCAGGAGCGCGGCGCGCGCATGGTCAGGCTGGGGTAGGGCGACGCGGAGGCTGGCGCTGCCAAGAGCGTAGTTCGCGGTATCGGCAATTTTTGAAAAAATATTAGTTTTTCTTTTACTAATACACAATTTTACTCGCAAATGTGATGAAAAACATGTGATGTCGCACGGGCGGTACTAGAATTACGAACATCGACTCATTAAAGACCTCAGTCTTCGACTTCGGGCTTCTAATAGACTCTCGTTCGTAATTTCTTGTTTTTTTTTTTATTTTTATTTATTTATATAGTGCATACATGTAACATAAGCTCTTAAAGTTAACATGAACCCTGGTAGGGTATAGCATTTGTTGTTATAATTGTTATTATCTATGTATTTACTATTTTAAAATCTTTTCTTTTACAATAACTTATTTCTGTACCCTATATTAATTAATGAATCCTAAAATAACTTAATTTAATATGTTAATTAATGTTTACCGCCCTTAAGACACAATGTACTAAACGCTTCAGCATTATGCTGAGCCAGTGTCCGATTCACAACCGCAATGACACATACTTTCCTACGTGTTGTCTATTTGTACTTAATACTATTGTTGTGTCTTGTGTTGTGAATAAATGTATTTTCTTTCTTTCTTTCTTCACCGTAGAGAACCATTTGATCCGCTGTTCTTTTCAATGTAGCTCCAACACCATCTGGGGCACCCTTGCCGTGGCCGGCCTCAGAGTAGTTATACCTACACACCTTTTATAATAACCATACATTCATTATAAATTTGTTGAAAAATAAAAGAAAAAGTGTATCTTTCCGAATTTGCCAAAAAATATGTTATTGTACTAAGCTTTATGCCGAAATTAACGGAAACCAGCAAAATCACGATACATCTAACTAATAAGTCGAATACTAAAATCATTATCGGTAACAACCGTCATTGCTCACTCAAGAGAATATCATTGTTAGCAACACGTGTCATTGTCGTCTCATGCGACGTTGCTGAAAATGATGTTGCCAGTAATGACGAATTCTAGAAAGTTCACCATTTACAAAATAATTAGGTATATTCGTCGGGAAAGAGTGCACTATGCAGTATTAATTTTACGCATACCTCAACTTTGTTACATAAAAACACTGCATTCAGAAGAAATTATTGAGATACAGTCAAAAATAAGAATGACGACTGTTATGACAAATTTTGGAGATTCAAAAGGAAATACTTACTGCTCAAATCACGCGACGTCCACTACCTTCAAAGCGTGTCGGCCGACTGAGGCGCGGGGTGAAGCTTCGCTTAAACGTTATTTGGCTCTTCAGTCGCGTTTCGTTATATGTACAAAATGTACATTCAACATGGTTGCCGATAATGACGCTTATTTTTTGAACATTGTTTGATTAAATTTTAGAGTAATTTTTAATAATGTTTTCTAACCTTATTGTAATGAAAAACGTTCTTTATTTATCTCAGTTTAATATTTATTCACACAATGTTTCACATTCAATACACTGAATTGTTTATGTTACGAAATGTTGGAAACTATGCCCAGGCGACACGCTAAATATTGCCGATTTTTATAGTAATATTTGAATATCTTTATTTTGTATGATTTAAAGCTCAAAATGGCTACGATAGCATCTTTATCATTTATTAAGGTAATGGAATAAAAAAGTTTGACTTGGAAATTCTTTAGTATTGATGAGTATTATAGCGAGACATAAATTTTGGCTCTCTGAAATATTCACCCTAGAGTGGAACGCAATTAGCTGTGATTGGGGTTATCAGAGATCAGCGATAACGATCTGAACGGGGTCGAAACGTTTGAGAAGAACATAGTACCTGCAATGCAAGTTCTCCTAATTCGGAAGACTTAACTATACTTAATTTGTGTTGATAACAATTGGATTGCACAGAGCGTAGCTGTAGCTCCACGCGGAAGTTTTGCAAGCTTAATAATTGCTTCGTAATCAATCGTTAAGCCATACGTCCGACGGTTAAAATGTGTAGGCAACGGAGAAGGGTCAAAGTGAAAAACAGTAAAATATATTTTGTTTGAAATTAGTACCACTTGCGAGGAAGCTGAAACTGTATGTCAGGCCACTCTGGAGGAAGGCTGTCCACATAATGGTAAATTAAAAATTATCCCAAGTTAGCACCATTTTCAGCAGACTAAAACATGTTTTCAGGTTGTTTCAGGACAGACATCTTTCAGATAACACTATTTCCTGAAAACCAATTTACAGACCGTTTCAAGCCACGTTACAATCTACATGTCTCCGGAACATTCTAAAAGGTGTGTGACAAGGATAGCCTATACGACAAGTCTGCAAGGGATAAGTCCGACTTTGTACTTTGTACTGTTCTGTTTGTGACATGCCTGTATTTCCTCATTGTACGATAAAGAGTTTTGCTACTACTACGTGTGAGAGACACAGTCGATCTCCTTTCCAGAACTTTCGAGAAGTGTGTGTCAAAGATTGCATGATGTCCTAGCTGGACTGTTCTCGAATGTTATGGACAGAATCACTGGGAGTATAAAAACGAGTGATTTTGCTAAGGATTGTTGTCACGCGAGAATACACACGTATTCTAAAACACTTAGTGATTCATTTTTGTTCAATTAAATTAGTTCAACGATAACAGCTATTTTCTACCCAACAAACCCTACGGCTCGCAACAATATTGAAATTATTTAAGCAACAGCGGTTAATGCCAATGAGTACTTGTGAATCATAAATCTTTTTGAAATAACGTCGACATTTTTTGTCGTATTACGTGCAAACCTAAAATTTACATTTCCACCGCGTCTAGAAGGTACTGGCTATTCATTAAGAAGTACACGCGATATCTGGTTACGAAAAATACATAGAACATGAAAACAAACTTAACAGGGAGTTATATCGGATGATACAGAACGACGGAATTCGTTTTAAAGGAGGCTTTGTCAAGTAAAATCCCTTTGAGAATATCTTTTTAAAAACATCTTTCGTATTGTTATTAGTTGCAAAGAGACAAACGCAGTTTGAATGGAAACATTTATTGTTAAACATTCACGAAAGTTAATTGTTACGAGTGAGATAAATTGGATCAGAAGGATCAGGGCCCGATTGCATAACAAAGTACAAGCTAATATTATTAGCGATTTTGTATTGAAATTCACTAATACTATTAGCTTGTACTTTATTATGCAATTGGGCCCAGGTATACATTTAGAACAGCAACTTCTTTCCAACTTCGAGCGATCCATATGTACCTGACTCACGTGGCCCACGCCGCCCTCATACTTAGTAGGTACGTGCGAGAAGCATTAAAATCGAGTAAAGGTTATTTTCGTCCATCAGCCGGCGGAGGCTTTTAGGGAGGTATTACGTATCGTAATCTGGGGGATCGTAGCTTCTGTTACGAGAGTAGTTGGACACAATAGCGGCGATACACCGCGGAGGGGGGTTTTTTTGCTATTTCGGGGAAATCTCGCAGAGTATACTGCAAAGAACTAAATTCGAGATTATTGGGAAGAATAGGACAACCACGTAGCTGTTTTTTACCTGATCCATAACATAACTAGATTGCGAAATCCACTCATAAATAGTGATTCCAAATTTATTAGATAATAA
>NC_133495.1:11768887-11815666 GCF_025370935.1 Choristoneura fumiferana
CCGAACCGAACCGACCAACCAACATAGATAATAAGATCCAAGTCCAAGATCCGATCCGCAGGGCTACTACGAAACTCCAAAATCGAAGTTCGTGTTTGTGCGGTCTCTCTGACACTTTATACTATTTAATACGAGCGCGAGAGGGACGGTACGATACGAACTTCGAGTTTCGTAGTAGCCCTGCCGATCCGATTCCGAGCCGAGCGAGAGCGAAAAGCAGGCGGACGGAGCGAGTCAGTGTGAGTGAGCGTGACGGCGATCACGAGCGAGGCGAGCCGCTCGATCCAGTCGGAGTTAGTAACTCCGGAGTCAATAAGATTTGAAAGGAGTCATTAAGGGATTCGGATCCGCTTGAGGTTCTGACTCTTTTGAATCTTCAGATCCGGATTTACCCACCTCTACTACAAAGAGCTAGGACCTATTGGAGGTGTCTGTAAAGCCGAGAGCAAACAGAGGCGGAGCTATAGGCGGAGCAGAGGTGAAACCGCCCATGCTTTTCGACTTTGTTTGGACCCTGGCACACTGACCCGGTGTGTTTTGCAAGAGTTTAAGGTTAATACAAACTTGAACACGTGGAATATATTTTATATACATTTGAGGAATATATTTTGAGGTACCGGAGTTTCTACCTACACGTCTTGGTAGTGTTATTTATTGTAAAATATGTAAACTAGCCGTCTATCTCACCTTCGCACCAGTATACCTACTAATAGCGAAAATGAGACTGAATATACACTAGAAACATCCTTTGTCTCTAACTTTTTGTATATAGATTTTTTAATTCGTTTTTATTTAGGTACTCCTTGCATATAATTTATCAAATATTTTCTTTCGTACAAACCTTCTCCTGACAATGACAAACACGACCAAAAAACAATTAAGCAAAGATGGTGTAACCGAAGGTGTAAGTATCGTGGTTTCCTATCCACACATGAAACTCGAAAAGTTCTTAGCTCGGGCTCGAACTCACGATCTTTGCGTGACACCATGGTCACACCACTCCACTAGACTACCAAGGATTTCCATGGCAACATCGCCAAAAGAAATCTATCATTAGCGGCATGCGTGTTCTTCAGCAGCTTCCAGACGAATTTTAGACAGACAGTGAGTCTAAACAAACCTTTTTCCACGAACCCGGCTACGTCCTGAAATAGGTCTCGCCATCCACCGGGAGTCAACGCTCGCGATTTCCAGATAGAGCGTAAAACGGTTTGTTGATCCTGTCAACGCCGGACAGTTGAGTTGCGAGTCAGGGATGGGCGCGAGTGTAATAAAGCGAAAAGAAAGCAATTCAATGCTTATGCCAAGACAGTTAGTGCGCGTCGTGGATAGACAGACGATGCACCGTCTCCAATGGTTATCGTTTCTAGCACATACAGATGCTATTGAGTTAGGAAATTCTAAGAATTCAGATAATTGTTTGAATGAAATAGTACCTAACTCCTACTTTTTATACCACGTCGGTGGAAAACCAGCGTACGGGTACGGGTACGGCCCACCTGACGGTATGCGGTTACCGTGGCCTATGGACGCTAGCAGCACCTATAGAAGCCTACAGAAGCTTAAAACGATAACGACTCTTTAAAAACTTTGAACATACTTTATAGAAGAACCCCATACTATAGTCCCTTAAAAAAACCTCGGCAGGGAGTACAAGCCTATTCCAAGCCGGAGCCATAGCGATTCGAGGGAATTCCAACGGAACCGTACCGTGCTCAGCCATTAACCAATAATCTGATTTAGCTGGAATCCACTGTTACTTTTATACCTCTAAGTAGCGATTAAGGTACTAGATTGTAATCAAATCACAAACATTTTCATTCCCAACCGGAATCATGAATCAACCCTGGGCGAAGTCCGACGCGAGTCGCACCGCGCTATTTATAACATCAAAGAGCTGCAGTCGGCCTGGAGGGGCAGGGGTCGCGCGCCGTACGTGACACACTGAACCGAGCCTTTATTGCGTGTAGCATACGTTGGCGTATTAATTCGACGGCGGCAGCGAGGGCTGAGGAGAGGAATCTTACAAGACTTGGTGTCATTTGTACAACCAGGACTATGATCCGTCGATTTTTTCACGAAGGTTAATCTTGTCTCAACAACCTAAGGGACCTCTTGGATTGAAATGCCCACGGGACAGACAAACATGCCAAAATGCCAAGTCAACATTAACAATAAAACGCTCGCAATAACCATTTCTGAAGTCACCAATCATGGGCATTTGTGTAGTCTTTACTTAGAATAAGCATAGCGTACGGTGTGGTAAGAGTTTTCTATTTTCATTGCGTGTCCAGCCAGGCAAGGCAACCATTGTACAGTGGCGAGCAACACGACCGCGTAATGAACAAGAGATCGCTCGCCATGCCACTGATCGAATTGGCTGGGCAGTTACGTGTCACCAGTCTGCACGCATCATTACAAACGCACAAGACGCACGTGCGTTATTCTACAAATATGAATATTCTGCATACCTTCCAGAAGCTTTTATGGTAAAAGTTTAATTACTTAATAGATTATCAAATCCGTTAAACCACTTTCTTTGGTCGACTTTGCGTGTATCTCGTCATCGCGCGCGACGCCGACGCAGGATCCCGCAGCGCCATCTCTCAGCGGCTCTCGCAACTAGCGCGGATCGCACGTTCTCGCACCACCACGCTGCGCCAACAATACCGGCCGAGTTCGCAGTTCACAGGGTTAAGCGCTGATGTAACCGACCCAGATGCCGCCGCGATTATATGCATGTGAATGAATCACGAGTAGTTTGCAGTTTGAAACGAGTTTGAAACGAGAATTTGCGATTTTATACATGTCTCCTTAGCCTTAGTTCATAGGTGTTTCAATCACCAACCATAGTCCGTCTACTGCTGAACGTTGCTCCCTGCCCCTTCATATTTCGCCACAACTTTATATCCATTGGTGTGTAAAGAACCCATTTCTTGGCAGTTAAAATTTCAGGACAGTCGGCATCATAAGGCCAGCCTATAAACGTCCTACTGCTGGGCACACGCCTACTCTCACAATGAGTAGTCGCGTTGGTTGCATCCACTTGTGCTTGCTGTGCTATGGCCCACATTACTAAGTAATTTCATAGCAGGTTACTTAGTTATCACTCTAAAGTTGACTACCTACATTGTTGCAATGCTAAACTTGTCCGATTTTAACTTGTGATAAGAGCTCTTTTATTGTATCTTCTAAGTTCTAAAGCGTGCCTTTTAGAACTTCTCGTCGCTTATATGAGTTATATGCACAACCGAGGATGAATACGAACTACGAACTTATTACGAGTATGGAATGGAATAATCACAATATTGTGCCAAAGTGGTTCCACATTTAGGACGCACGTCAGCCCAAAAGCCGCTGGGTCAGAGGCCTGCAGAGACGCCGTCGGCGCCGGAGCAGATTATGCGCATATCGATAAGCAGCGCGAGACGATCGCATCGGTATCGTACCCAGGCAGCAGCACTTTTTAACGCCTTTGTAACACTGTACAGTGAAATCTACTGGATTTTATTAGTGTTACAAATTTAAATTAGCATTCGTCGTATGGTCTACAACTACATTTTGTAGACCGTTTCAAACTATAACGACGGCAAAGACGGTAAAACAAACCAGTAATGACAGCAATAAGGAATTGAGGTCATCACATTATGTAGATTCGCCAAGGAAGCCGACCATAATACAAAAAATCTCTTTAAAATACCAAAGCGTAAATATTAAATATTTACAAGGAAAAAAACCCGAATGCAAAGAGCTCGCATATTCGCTGTTACTTGTCATAACAAAGCCACAAATCAATGTAGAGCCGCCGTTACGACATTATCGACATTGCGCGTCACAAAACAAGAGCCATTGTTCGATGCATTGAAAACAAACGGGTTCCGCGAACGATTGCCTAAACATTGGGACGGCGGAAAATTCTGAACCGGTGATGGACGCCGCGGTAATGGGCATTTGAAATGCGGAGAGGATGTCTCGTCAGAATCAATGCGCGTTGATGACGGGCAGCGCAAATAAACGCCTGCCTTAAACAGGGGCATTCTATCGATCTGTTTGTCACGCGGTATGGAAACCTCAGCGCAATTTTAACTATAGCTCTTTTGCCATCCTGCATTCGGTCATCCGCCAGATTCCCGTTTATTCTAATTGTTCGTTCAGGTCCAAAGTTCATTGCGCACAAGGTTTTTCTATACACTCAGAGTTTACTAAGACACTTGTTTAATTGCAAAGGGCAAAAGAATTCATTCCCAAATGAAAGAAAAACAGAACTCCGGCTACCTAATCAGACGTAACCGGTAGTTGATATTCCTAGAAAGAATAGAATCATAAAATCGGTCAGTTATCCTTATCCGTCTTGTCAATCTAATGCCATTTGTGTTGTCTGCATCGACATTTCAACACTTACCAGTACGCGTTCTTCTGATTAATATAAAATATGTAACATGATTGTAAGGACCACACCTTATGCACCAATCGAGTAGAGCCCTGTCTAGGTTTTTTTTTTTTATCGCTTTTAAGTGAAACATGACATGTGCTATCTCATCTCATCAAAGCAGCTACTGTTTACATCACAAAGCATTACACGCGTATCAGAAGATAGTATCGGCCGATAACGTGAAGTAGCATCATCTGGAGCAGCTTGGCGAGGCTTCTTCAAAGTATTGGACGTGGTTCTTATCTGTGTCCTCAGTTGAGTGTTTATAACATTGTTAGTTGTAGCTCTAGTACTCGTATGATCCAGGGCAACATAACATTACAAATCAATATCACGTTCAATTACGTAATTATTTCATATTTCAAGATAAATCTTCGAGGATATTTCTTGACATAATCCGGAATTGCGAACTTAAGATATGAAATTCGAAACTCTCGTCGCACTTCACACGATGACAAACTACACCCATTCGTCTCGCGGTAAACGACCGTTTCATCTTCGGTTTTAAGCACCAATCGAAGTATGAAAAGAGCGAAATGAAAAATGTAATTTTCCCGGTCGAAACGAAAAATATCCAAGGAGACACTCACAAATTACGTAAAGAATTTGTAGAATCCCGACCTTCCCACTGTCACACTTTATACTAAGAACAACGCAAACATTTTGTCGTGTGTCACATCACATATCAATGGAATCTAAATGTGTCACGTTTATATGGACACTCATCACAAACAACACCAATCGCGGAACGTGTCATTATCCTTTCCTTGTGAGATCACAGTTAGCCAATTCAATACTAGAGTGGAACGCAATTAGCTGTGATTGGGGTTATCAGAGATCAGCGATAACGATCTGAACGCGGTCGATAACGTTTGAGAAGAACATAGTACCTGCAATGCAAGCTCTCCTAATTCGGAAGACTTAACTATACTTAATTTGTGTTGATAACAATTGGATTGCACAGAGCGTAGGCTCCACGCGGAATGTTTGCAAGCTTTAATAAATATCTACGGTAAATGAAATAACAAATTGCTTCGTAATCAATCGTTAAGCCATACGTCCGACGGTTAAAATGTGTAGGCAACGGAGAAGGGTCAAAGTGAAAAACAGTTAAATATATTTTGTTTGAAATTAGTACTACTTGCGAGCAAGCTGAAACTGTCCCTATGTCAGGCCACTCTGGAGGAAGGCTGTCCACATAATGGTAAATTAAAAATTATCCCAAGTTAGCACCATTTTCAGCAGACTAAAACATGTTTTCAGGTTGTTTCAGGACAATATTTCAGATAACACTATTTCCTGAAAACCAATTTACAGACCGTTTCAAGCCACGTTACAATCTTACAATCTACATGTCTCCGGAAAATTCTAAAAGGTGTGTGACAAGGACAGCCTATACGACAAGTCTGCAAGGGATAAGTCCAACTTTGTACTTTGTACTGTTCTGTTTGTGACATGCCTGTATTTCCTCATTGTACGATAAAGAGTTTTGCTACTACTACGTGTGAGAGACACAGTCGATCTCCTTTCCAGAACTTTCGAGAAGTGTGTGTCAAAGATTGCATGATGTCCTAGCTGGACTGTTCTCGAATGTTATGGACAGAATCACTGGGAGTATAAAAACGAGTGATTTTGCTAAGGATTGTTGTCACGCGAGAATACACACGTATTCTAAAACACTAGTGATTCATTTTTGTTCAATTAAATTAGTTCAACGATAACAAACTTAACAGGGAGTTATATCGGATGATACAGACAGAACGACGGAATTCGTTTTAAAGGAGGCTTTGTTAAGTAAAATCCCTTTGAGAATATCTTTTTAAAAACATCTGTCGTATTGTTATTAGTTGCAAAGAGACAAACGCAGTTTGAATGGAAACATTTATTGTTAAACATTCACGAAAGTTAATTGTTACGAGTGAGATAAATTGGATCAGAAGGATCAGGTATACATTTAGAACAGCAACTTCTTTCCAACTTCGAGCGATCCATATGTTCCTGACTCACGTGGCCCACGCCGCCCTCATACTTAGTAGGTACGTGCGAGAAGCATTAAAATCGAGTAAAGGGTTATTTTCGTCCATCAGCCGGCGGAGGCTTTTAGGGAGGTATTACGTATCGTAATCTGGGGGATCGTAGTTTCTGTTACGAGAGTAGTTGGACACAATAGCGGCGATACACCCGCGGAGGGGGGTTATTTTTGCTATTTCGGGGAAATCTCGCAGGGTATACTGCAAAGAACTAAATTCGAGATTATTGGGAAGAATAGGATAACCACGTAGCTGTTGTTTACCTGATCCATAACATAACTAGATTGCGAAATCCACTCATAAATAGTGATTCCAAATTTATTAGATAATAAGGCCTCTAAGGAGGTAGCACTTGGAATTATTGAGTTCAAGCAGCAATTATAAACCCCTATGAAAAATAAACTTTTGTCATCTGTCGTCTGTCGCTACAGTTTTGCTCGGCCGGATTACCTCTGTAAACTGTATTGTAGACTAGGTCGACGTGAAACCTTAGCACAGCCCCCATTTTCCAGCGCAGGACATTATCATACTTAGTCTTCATCAACTTCCAATGTTACTGCCAGAACAATGTATGTGTGTCTTGGCACGAAAAAAATGCGTTAGCGTTTGATTGTGCGGCTTTGTCGACGGAGGCATTGTCTGACTAACGCTGTTATTTAGACTTCTCCTTGGCCTATTATCTTTTATAAACTATCGCTAGCACAACTATTATTGTACCCTTGTATCCAACATAGAAGAAAGCCACGCGCGCGAGTGACGAGCGAAAAACAAGAAATGTTCCGACTAGGCGGGATTATAGAGGACGACACCGCAACATTATTAGGTTTTTATATGAGCAATATTGTCTTGTTTTTTGTAGCAGGTCTTATGAAAACAGTGTTATAAAAAGAAGAGTGAATTCTGCACACAATATTAAATCAAGTCAAACTAGTTCTTCAAATACAAAGCCTTATATATTGATCCATAATTTAGGCGTATCGATGCCAAGCCAATGAAGCGAACCAAAGAGTTGGAGCTAATATCAGCCATTTTACAAAAGTCGGCGAAAATATAAATTCTGTGTACAATCTCATGCAAAAATGACAAATCCTGAGTAGACGTGGACGGCGATATCGAGACATATTTGAGCACAGCACGAGTGCCACAAACAGGCATCGCCCACGCGTTAGCGCAATCGCCGCTGTCGGATTTATTCAAACACTGTATTTACATAGCCATTCGTTTAAGTTCATCATAATGGACGGGGGATTTGAGTAAGTAATAACTTTGTCTATTTTTTTTGTACCTACGCTTGTGTATGTTACGAGCTGTGCCAGAAAGATAAAACTAACAGAATGATAAAAAAAAAACTTCTTTTAAGATGAACAATATGGGCATACTTAGCAGCCTAGCCTAGCCTTTGTCATACATTAAAACAGAATAGACTGTTAAAAATAGTTTTCTTAGCTGCCATTCATTCATAACTCAGTCAAAGGTCAAAGTTAATCTATCTAAAAAAAGAATAACAACACCCTTAGAACAGAGCCTTGCGGCACAACCTAGACGTTTCGATGCCATATTTATCCCGGGGGATCGATGCGCGGGATTTACGACATCCACTCGGCATAACAAACCGGAACGCAACAATGTCGGTCCTAGAACCGGTGAGGCGACCGATAAACGTGGACGCAGCGTTGCCAGCTTGGAGGAAAACCCATCAGGTTCGCGGATTTTGGAAAATTATTTAGAGATCTACTCGCGACTCGAAACGGGGCTCAAAGCGTCGGGATTTGTAGTCTCAGGACATAACTAAAACACGTACCGTTCAAGTTTCAGTCGAGATATTTTTAAGGGTAGCCATTTTGCATTCCAGTGCTGGGCGAAGGCCTCTCCTCTTTTGTAACACCTTCGTTTATCAAACGTATTTTCTTGCCGTCCCGAGCAAGCAACTAGGTCGTCTCTGTCTGCCCCTATTACGATATCCGTCGCTAGAAAGGGATCCCTTTCGTGACATTTTGGCCCAGTGTTCCGGATTCATTCGGCAGACATGTTCAACTGAGCCTCTTCAGTAAATGTACACTGAGCGAAAAAAAACTGGCCCCCAAATGTATGCAAAAATAAATAATTTTGTATGTAGAGTGGGCCAAATTTTGTGCCGCTGAGTATACCATACCAGTTTTAGAGCGAATTTAATCGTTTATTTTAATTAAATGAAAAGCTTTTGCATCTGTACCCGCAGCAGTTGCAATTTCTTCAAAGAACAGCACGTAGCTGTATAAGCGTGCCACATTTCGTCACGTGCAATACAGCACGTGCGCATTGCAGCGTTCCGTCTGTCGATATCTTTGACCAGAAATAGGTACACTCGAACGAAACATGACATTTAATTAAGTCCAAGCATCGCGCGATATGAAAAAGAGCATAAAAACTCAACATTCATAGAAAGTCCTTTGTTGAATATTAGTCTACCGACACAAACATTACGGATTCCCTGAAAGTAAAACTTTGGGATTCCACTCCGGATTAAGCAGTTTCGCCCACGGGTTTTAAACACCGAAGCCTGGCAACACAGTGCCCACGATTTGTAGTCTGCAACGTCGGCGATGAAAGGGCGTTATTGGAAATCGGATAATATACTTTGCAACAAAGTAAAGTATAAAAGCAGAAATGCAAGTCTCTCTACTTACTGAAGGCTTGGACATTAACTTATAATGCTTCTATTTAATGCCACGCCTGCTTTCTTACTTAACCATTTTAGAGTAGTGGTTAGCAATAAGCATCCAGTATCGTGGTGTCGTGTCGGTACTCTCGGTACTCCTTGATTCCTATGGGATTGCCTTATATTTTCATGTGACATGTGACATGTCTATGTACAGTCGAGTTCATAAACTTGTGAGCAAAAATTTGATTGACTCTATTGTTAACGGTGTAGAAGCGTGTTCAGATATTTTTGATCAAATTTTTGCTCACAAGTTTATGAACTCGACTGTACATAGACAGCGATCTGTACTAACTAAAAAGATTCGTTGTAAGCTACAAAAAAAAAGGGAAAGTTTGTGCGGTGAACCAAAGAATCGGTTTACCAATTTTTAGACAGCATCTTATCAAATGTGTTGCTAAAGTCGCACTTTCACTTTGATTATTGTTTTATTATATGCAAGCCATATTTAACTTTAGGGTGGAGAGCGATGAATGTGGATGAAGCGAGAAAAGTATGTCAGAATAGAAGCGTATGGCGCTCTATTATCTCTGCCTACCCTGCAGGGAATAAAGTGTGACTTATATGTTAGACCACATAATTGGTGGTGATATGCTGGAAATTCTCAATATTTCACGCAGCAAGGAAACGAACGTCTAGATTAGCTACTCCATTCTACATTGCACAAGTGAAGATAACTGGGGCAGTTAATAAAGTTTCTGTTCAATCGTTCGTTCCGGATTACAGTGGGGCCTCGCTTGGCTCAAACGCGATCCTAATAATCCCTGCAAAGCCTTAGTGCGCCTATTTTCTCAGCGAACGCGTGTATCCACTGTTTTATGTAACGTCGCAAGTTTCCAAGCAATTCGGCTAAGTAAGTAAATCCAATAAGAACGGATAATCATATTGTTTTCGGAGTTCTTGTTACACGCCTTACAGAGGCACACTCACAAAAGTAATAAAAAGAGAAATAGAAAATGTCATGCGAACTAAAACGGCGACGACGCGCCTAAATGGCTAAAAAGCCATATATCTAGCTATTGTCCCAATTCAGTCTGTGATAAAATTCTAAAATGTGTAATGGTTCAAAAATTTAGTTACTGCAACGATTATGGGATATTATGGGTTACATTAATTTACATATACTTAAACCTAAGGAACACACAATAAACGCGTGATTAATAGCAGAAGTAGCAATATCGATTCAGACAGGAAATACACATGATAACATGGCGGTCCTTCTTATTAATAATTCCGTGTGACAACTATTCTGGGCCATTTTCACAATTTCTTAGTTAAATATTAGACACCACCATTTATTAGAGATTAGTAGTTTCGACGACCAGATGGCCTAGTGGTTAGAGAACCTGACTACGAAGCTTGAGGTCCCGGGTTCGATTCCCGTGTCGGGGCAGATATTTGTATGAAAAATACGAATGTTGTTCTCGGGTCTGGGTGTTTAATATGTATTTAAGTATGTATCTTCTATATAATTATATTTAACCGTTGCTTAGTACCCATAACACAAGCTTTGCTAAGCTTACTTTGGGACTAGGTCAATTGGTGTGAATTGTCCCGTGATATTTATTTATTATTTATTTATTTATTATATGTTGTGGTTTGAAAATTGGCAAACAATTTTTCGACCACTTCCTGGTATCCGATGGAGAAGAAATTTCCGGTGACAATGACAATACAATAGTCTGGTGGTCCGGCCAGGATTTCTGCGCAGAACTCAACGGTTAATGGCTACGACTTGAAATTTGATACTACAGGGCCCGGATGTGTATTTGGGTGGAAATACAAATATGTAATTCCGATCCGCATTGGCGATCCCTTCAAATAGCGAACCTAATGTGTTAAAAAAAAGTTGTGTTAAATACTATGTGATCTATAGATATCATTTAATAAAATTGTAAATCTGTTCAAAAAAATATATACCTACCTCGTTGAGTTTCTTGCCGGATTCTTCTCAACAGAGGTTATTCCGAAGCGGTGGTAGGTTATTTTGACATTCATAAGTGCTTGTTATCCCAAAAAAACGTCAGTTTTGCAACGTTTTTTTTTCATACCTCAAAACACTCATAAAATTTAGTATGAAAAAATGGGGACATTTTTTTAAAACGATCGGAATCGATTGTGCTCTTCTGAACAGAAAAACCATATTTTATCCTCAATTAAAAAAAAAAAAAAAGAAAGGGTACACTTTTTTTTGAAAACGCCAGCCCAAATTGAATAAAGATATTTTGGCTTTGACTTTGTTACTTTTACGGTCATCCCGTGAAATCCATATCGAAAATACAAACTGAAACATGGATGCACAGAAAAACCCAGACAAAGAGACAGTCAACAAAACGCATTAGGTACTTGTGTAATTTGGCGGTTGCGATCGTAGCGCAGTCTGCAAGTGGGACATGCGAGTGCCTTAAATTGCTACACCTTTAATAAAAATGAATAATGAGGTCGCACCGTTGAGGCCGGTTCTACTGTATTACTTTTCGAAGTGAAAGGGGCCAACGATTGCGGCATTGCGGGGAAGCCCAACAGTTTTCGTCCTTTAGCATGAAACCATAGGCAGAGATTTAACCGTTGTATTAATATTTCACCAACATTGCAATTGTGTAGCAAAATCCGGTTTAATAATATAAGAAAAAACCATTAGAGTAAGATGAAATATAATAACGTCAGTTGTAGTGTGTGTCTTTTGTGGAAGTCATCTTCATCTAACGTTTTGACAACATGAAGACATCAATGTTGGTGCGAATAAAAAGTTGATTATAATAATCTATATTAATAATTTCGTACCGGTCTACGGTAGAGTCGAACAAAATGCACATCAAATTGAAGAGCGTAAAAAATTAGTCAATCCGAGTCGACAACTTGTAGGCGGAAAATTCGGATTATCGAGTATTTTCAATATAAACTTGAATAAATTACTAAGTATATAATGGCGTTCCGAAGTAAACCTGTCAAAGTCATCACATCAAAGTGGCGTTAGTGTCACGTCATCACGTGTCACAGGTTTGCATTTCGTTCTCCATTGTGACCTCTTAAGGGTCCCACACACGGTACGATTCGTCGATTTTCATCAGATCGATCGTACAGACGAATCGTGCCGTATATTTAGGTCTAATTTCTTTGATAATGAGACAGAGACATCTCAGTTATTTGGGCAAATAAGATTTAGGAGAAATATTACTAGAAAAATACCGATACGTAGGTTAGCTGTGAAAGTACGTTTGTAATAATATTAAGGCTAGGAATATACGTCAGATTTTTCAATAAGTACGACGTCTTTAAACTGCAAAAAAAATTTTTCAAACATGTTATTAGGAGTCTACGTTTTACCCGAGCGAAGCCGGGTTTTCATCTAGTGACAAATTAATGTAGAATTTTATAGTAAGTCTATTATTACCAGAAAAAGCGCGTATCTTCACGGCCTTTTGTTGAGAAGCGCAGTTTTTCGGCAATAACTCAAAAACGGTATATCCGATCATGTTGAAACCAATTTTCGTTGAAAGTATTTATTAAGCGTTACCTTTCCATATTTTTTGGACAAACGGTTTACAAGATAGAGGGGGGGGGGGGGCACAATTTTTGCTACTTTGGGAGCGATTATTTCCAGAAATCTTTACTTAATCAAAAAAGTTTTTGAGAAACCTTACTATCTTTTCAAAAGAGCTGTCCAACTATTTATGTGCCACACGTTGATGCGAGATAAAAAAAATTTTTTTTTTTTCGATTTCTGTTACGTGTATGGAGTGCCCACCTATAAATATTTATTTTTGTAATTTTACTACAAAACTAAATAGCGGCTTTGACAGGTTACCTAATGATTCGCCGACTATTTTTAGGCAGATTATTGATTGGCAGACAACGTTTCGCCGAGTAACGGTACGCTGATGAATTTGTACGCAGATGTATTGTTTCGCAGACTAACGTTTCGTAACTCAACCTCTAGCAGACTATTTACTTGGCATATGAGTCAGTAAGCGGAACAACTATTCACAGAAATTCGTTTAGCCTATTAATCACTACACATTTTGTAAATTTGCTCGAACAACCTTTCGCTTTTGTAACGGTTGAACTATTTATTATTCAGTGCGCATATCAACTTTTCGCATCTTTTCGTTTCGGTTGGGGAATGGCATTCAATGCCGCGAATATGTGTGGATTACACTATGGCCTTATTGGCATTTTTACACGCCGTGCTGACCGCGCATTCTATATGATTTTCTTATGTACCCTCATAAGTTTTAAAAGTAGGTATAACGCAAGTAATAAACGTATTTTTGACCATCATTTGTATTTATTTTATATTGGAGTCTATACAACAAACCAAGTCGCGATGCTAGCAGTTCGGTTCTGACACTTCGCCGGCCGCTGCCGCGGCACGCTCGCTTCGCTCGCTCGGCTCGTGCGTTGTTGGTCGCAATTCTACCTAACACTCCTCCTCGCTAACGCTCGTCGTCGCACCTAACTACATTTTGATAACAGCTAGTATATTTATATAGTCAACTCAGTAAAATCCTATCTGTCGTTTGACCGATTTTATCTACGCAGATTACAAAACAAAAATAGACTGAACATTAAATCTACTTAAGAATATGAATGCCATGTGATAACTCTGCTTATCGTATCTCGACGAACAGTTGTTCGGTTTACTGAAACAATTACGAAACAAACAATCTACTAAACGTAAATCTGCTTATCGCTATTCTTCCTACCGACTACTCGGCGAAACGAATAATAGGCGTAACGAAATTATACCAAACGCTGCTCGGCCAAAAGAAAAATCTGCCATTAGTTGTCTGCGAAACGAAAATCTGCGTAATGAAACTCGGCGAAACGACAGGTCACCGCTTTGACAAGACATCTGTGCTCCAAATTTCATTGATATACATCTTGTATTTTTCGAGTAAAATGCCTGTGACTTACGACGGACGGACGGACGGACAGACAGACGGACTTGACGAAACTATAAGGTGTATTTTGGCTCCGGAACCCTAAAAAATTGGCAGTATCCTGAAATGTAGCTGAAGCTACATACAATAGCTAACGCTAAAACTACGAGCCAAGTTATTGTAGCTCACCACGGGTAAACTAGGGCACCGATAAATTCGTCCGGTTCCGAATTAAATGGTTCACAGCAAATTTAGGGGGGACAACATTCGCAGTGTCCGGATAGTTCTCGACTGCAATTATTTGCAGAACGTATTAAAGTCTGACCCGCTGGAAGTTCAACCTTTTTGCATCCAGCCCGACGAGAGAATGAGCATTGTTATGATCATGTAAAATGACAAGTATGTAGAATCGTGGATTAGAAACAACTGAAATATATTGTCGTTCGTTGGTTGTCTCTTTTACCTGGTTAAATGAAGTACCTACGAGACCTATGGTAGAATACGCTTTATTTGCATGTAAGTACTTATAAACTCTTTACTTATGTACGAGTTATTTTGTATTTCTGATAACTTTAAAGGAACAACAGATTTTTTGCATTTTCTGTCCTATTGCTGGGCAAAAGCATCTCCCTCGGATTTCCAATTAAATAAAGAACAACAGATCAAAGCAGGCACCAACGTCGCTTGTGGGCATCACACGTCAGTTTTTAATGCGGGCATTAATCACCATTATATATAGCCATAGCTCGCGATAGCTGCAGCTGCAGCAAACTCACCAATAAAAGGTTTCCCGTCGAGCCGCTTCATCCAGTAGAACCTCTGGCTGTGGGGCTTGTTCTCGCGGTCGTACTGCTCCCACTGCTGCCGCAGGAAGGTGTAGCAGACGCAGCAGCAGCGGACGGTGCCCTCCTCGTCCGCGCTCTCCGGCCGGTAGCCCGTCGGCGGCGCGTGCGCGCCCAGGAAGGGGAAGTAAGGCTCCGTGCTCTGGAATAGACACGGGGATTCAGTGTGGATAGTATATATTCAATTAATTTGTTTCAGATGAAATGTTTCAAATCGCTTACAAATGATGGCTACAAAATTATCGATTCGCGTTTCCGCAAACATCCGTGAAGCGCTGCAACAAGCGAGGCAGACCCGTCAGCATCCTGAAACCGCTGGGGACGTATCTGTTTATCGAAAATTAATAATATCTACCTAACGTTAAAAACTCGACGGTCAAAATATCGAAAGTAGAGCATCAAAGTATCGAGAGGAGTACGCGTAGAGCACTGAATCTTTTTATACAGTAATTTGGTGTCTTGTTCACCTAGCTAGACTGATTCACAAATTCTCCCTACATTCGGTCACGTTTACGAGTAGGTCATAGTTCAGTCAGCTTGTTAGCAAACGTCAACGCAAAGCCATTGAGGTCACTGAATAGATAAAACTCTTATCACTGGAAAACATTAGGCTTGCTTTGTGAGTCTTCTTTATGCAGAAATACACAGTACATACGAGTAAAGGAGCGACCACACCGCTGCTTAAATTACGCAAACGGTGCGGAATCGCAGTGACGTGCCGTTAACGTCAGGACTTTACCGCATGCTCTCCACCAAAAGTCGTGACGCTTACGGCATGTCACTGCGATTCCGTGCCGTCATCGTTTTTTAAGCAGCGGTGTGGCCGCTCCTTAATCCTAAAATATTACTAGAAAGTTTGTTTTTGTCTCTAATCCACAAATTAGTAACACTTTTTGTGTAAGTACCTATTAAATTCAACTGCACAAAACCGAGGGCATTTAAAACACGGAACTTCCTTCAATTCAATACAAAGTGTAGCCGATAATTACCCGGCAAGCATTATCAGATCTCACTCCAGCAACGAATGGACAACGTAGCGGTACAGACCACCGGGCAACGTGAGTCATTCGCACGACAGTTAAATTAAGGAGCGTTTTCAGTTCAGACCCCTCGGGGAACTTTTAAACAGTCGGCGAATTGTCGAAAGGAATGCAGGTCGGTGACAAGTTTTTATAAGACAAGCTGAACCAACACCACATTCATAATTATGATTTAAAGTACTCTGTAAACGAATAACAATTATTATGGAGGTCATCACCGGATTTTGACACTGGCAAAATTTATATGGCACAGCTTTTAGTAACGTTTGTGCCACCAAAAAGGCAGAAATGATAAATGTCGTATTGGAGAACGTCTTCCTTTTAAAAGTATTCACCAGTCACCATTAGGTACATCGATCGAAAGCCAGTCAGACTGGCGACAGGTTTAAAAGAATCTTTATGAACATCCGAAAAACACATGGCTGTATAATTACAGACAATTTGCGATGTAATAGGCTCGCGTAATATGAAAGCGGTCGTATGTATCCCACCATCACACTCCAATTTTGGGACCCAGTTTTTGTTAAACGGACTCATACTTTTATTACACCGGTAGGCACGGTGACAATTTAATTGCCTCCAGAGTTGAACGCCCTCGGGCACAAAATGCGAATTCACGAGGGCGATTTAAAACCGAAACAGCAGTATGTTACCTCACTGTCTAAATTCTGGTGTAATTTTTTTTTTTACTTTTGAGCACTATTGAATTCTGTGTCGCGTGAATCGAACTGTAGATATGAATGAGACTAGATAAGCAGAAAGAGAATCCCGAGTTGTCATTCTCACCATCACACGTTCGAGCATCGGCAGTTCTAATCGTAGCGTCGATCATGTCACGATCTAGGTACACATCAACACGTCACATTGGTGTATGTCGAACGGTCAACGTGCCCGTGTGAACGTACCCTTAAGTATATTGACACGGTAAAACAGGACAAAATATGCTTCACTTGGCGCGACGAATCGGATATTTTGAAAGATTTAACTTTGCATAGTTTCACATTTTTTCATAGAATAGTGAACTGCCATCATTAAGAATAGAAAAGACAAGAGCATCAGAATGATGACATTTTGCAAATAGATAGGAGTACCGGCAAGGCCACAAAGGCAAAGAAAAAAACTACATGCATGCGTGTTGTCCGCGGACGATAAGTAGGTCTAAATATGAACCCCCAAAACTCTACCCATAAACCTGTCCTTCTACTCAATTTTCACTTATCAACACAAGTTAACGTCCTTTTATGGCTCCCGCAGACAGGACCAATGACAATTGCACTATTTCTACAGTTCAAGTTCCCGCAGATTTTTGCCGAGACTTTGTTCTGGGTTGCAATACATCTTAAAATCAATTTTGTTTCAGAACCTACACAGGTATCGGAAAATTAACCAAGAACGTAGCTCATTATCCTGCAGATTTGTTACACTTACCCGTCGCTGCAATGCTATTTGTCGCTATTTCAACGAACTGCTACAAGGAAATCGCTGTGAATCACATATTTTAGCAGAATGGTCGGTAATTAATGAAAAACCAGTTTACTGCTGAAGGCTTTTCTTTACATAAAACTAGACTATAGGTACCCGTGGCTTTGCACGCATAAATTAGATCCGGCAGTTGGATTTTGAAATTACGGGATGCTAAAAAAATTAGATTTTTCATAAAGCTCCGTATAGCGATATTTATCAGAAGCTCAATAGCAGACGTGTGTATCATAGATGAAAGGTCCTGTTACGCACACGTTATGATAATCCAAGCGAGCCATGAGAAAACTTTATGGGAGAATCCACTCAGTAATAGGTTTCTCGGAAGCGATGACGTCGGTACGTTCTTCTCCCGGGAACAACCGTTGCCGATACATCGATCCCACGACGCCGGCAATTATTTATGTATGAACAATGATACTACCACAAAAGAGAGGTTATGCTTGTAATGCCACGTCAGTTCTTTCAATAATCGGCAGCTTTGTGTGTCTAAAAATCGAGGAACCCGAGTAGATTTATTTTTGTTAAGATGCATTAAAAAAAACAGGATACCTGTATAGCTTGAATAAGAAGGTCTAAACGTATCATTTTTATTGCTTTTTTTTTTTTTTTTTTATTCGACTGGATGGCAAACGAGCAAGTGGATCTCCTGATGGTAAGAGATCACCACCACCCATAGACAACTGCAACACCTGGGTATTGCAGATGCGTTGCCAACCTAGAGGCCAAAGAAGGAATACCTCAAGTGCCAGTTATTTCACCGGCTGTCTTACTCTCCACGCCGAAACACAACAGTGCAAGCACTGCTGCTTCACGGCAGGATTAGCGAGCAAGATGGTGGTAGCAATCCAGGCGGACCTTGCACAAGGTCCTACCACCTGCAACATTAATAATTTGTATGCACATGTGATAACCAGCACCTTTTATGATCCAACATTGTTCCTATTGCATAAATTTGACTTAGATTTAAGTATATTCTTGTTTTGCTTTTAATTATTATTATTCAATTGAATTCTAATTTGACATTCTAAATTCTATTTTTTTTTTATTTATTCTGGCTGACAATTTATTGTAATACGATTTACTTTTTGACGATCCTTTTGTGAATTTCTTGTAATTAACTGACATGTGTTTATAATGTATTTTTTCAAAAGGTAATAAATAAATCTAATCTAATCTAATCTAATAATTTTCGCAACTTATTATTTATACATTAGCTGAAAAATTAGGTGTTAATTATAACCTAATCGACGCAAGCATTAATGTTTATTTTAGGTGGTGGCTTAGTATTATTATAGTATTTCATTGCATGCGGTTGAGGACCAACAAGAACAATGTAGATATCCATACTAATATTATAAATGCGAATGTGTGTGTTTGTATGTTGTCCGTCTTTCACGTCGAAACGGTGATTTTTGGCATAGAGATTGACATAGGCTACTTTTTATCCCGGAAAAATGCAGTTCCCGAGGAAACAGCGCGCGATAACCGAATTCCACGCGGACGAAGCCGCGGGCAAAATCTAAGTAGTACCTCTATATGCGAGACAGGCGCAGTTGCTTTGCGCCTTGCCGTGTCATCATGAGGTTAGAGTAATTTGTTCAGACTGAATAGCAGTATACTTCCAAAAGCTAAATAAAATTCATCAATCAACCATCCAATTCGCAAACACCTCATGTCCTAAACAAACACGAGTTCGTTAGCTACTTACCAAAATATTAACACAGGTACAAAATTGGACCCTTAGGGTATGAAAGGTCAAGTTTTTCGCGAGCTCCAGACCCGACGCAGCTGTAGATAAAACGATCCGTCATTGGTATCGCAACAGAACAAAGTTTTGAAAGGACTATCAATGTTTAATAATATATGTTATTTGGTTTCACTTGGTAACTTACTGGTGGAATTTAAAACATAAGTTCGAGGTACCCATCACAAAGTACTTACCTATTACAAAATACTTTGTACAGAAGGCGAGTGAAGCAAAGACGTGCAGAGAAATCCACTACACACTGTCCTGTGTAGAAGTGGAGCGGGGCGAGCGGTAGATTTCAACAGCGCAGCACCAGAAGAATTCTAACATTTCGAACGTTTGACGTTTCTAAAAACGGCATCCTGACATCACGTGTCCAAAACCAATGTTGTCAGGGGACCGTCATCGATGTCAATTGGGCCGTGTCTAAAGTCAATCGTTTTACGTGTCTCGTCAATTGACAACCGGCCACAACCGGTTCGACGATAACTGACAACCATTTACTTCGGGATGATGACATTGAATGGTTAAGTGGTCAATTGATTGAGTGATCGGAAAATATTTGGGTGTTAAAAACAAAGCTATTGGAGCTGCAAATGTGTACAAAAAGTCAAATACCTGGCCAAGCTTGGCTTGGCATTTCAAAAATTCCGAAAAGAAACCTCTTGTTTCAAGGGCGTCCCTTATCGCTTCAGTAATACTGGCATTGTCCTATTTTTCCTGCATCCCAATATTGTTTTTTCTTCGTTTCTCTTTCAAACATAACGCCAAAAGAAGAGAGATTGTTTTTCTCTTAGCTTCATGAAAGAAATGTAAAGGATTATCTTAGATTTGCAAAGCTATTGCAGTCACAAAACTACAGCGCATCTGCGTTCTTCACAATAACACATCGATTGTTCCGTCAGTTAATTTTTATCCTACATAATTTTCCAGAATCTCACCTGAGGATCAGCCTTCACCCGCACGGTGAACTGGTCGCTGAATCCTGCGCCGCCGCAGACGAAGCAGACGCGTACATCGTCGGCGGGCGCGGGCGTCGTCTTCTCGCGCGGCGAGGAGGGCCGCGACGCGCTAAGAGAGCTCTTTATGTATGCCTTGGCCTTCTCCATCCTTGGTGCTGTGGGAGAAACATATTGGTTAGACAAGAGCTTCAAATACGAGTTATAAAGGCAGCGAGATACTTAAGAATTGGAGTAGAAACAAACTGGTTTATTAATAGACATTTTAGAATTCCAATTGACTCATTCGTTAGATTGTTTTTATGACATATGTGGCTATTAAAAATAGAGCCAACGTTAAAAATAAACTAACTCAGACACACATTTACACATACAGTTAACTAAGAATACATTTTGACTATATTATTAATGTTTCATCGTCATGTTTCCACATCAAGATCGTACTCCTCTGGAATGAAACTAACTGCGAAGATTCGAATAAACCACAGTGTTCTCAACTTCCTCGTCAGAACCCAAACAATCCGACGAAAAACAGTTAAAGCCTAAAGCCCGCAGGCGCTGCATGTAATGAATATTTAATTGCTATCCGAAGCGATAGCGTGATTAGGCTAATGCGCCGGTTATCGCGTGTTGTTGGGCGTTAGGTTGCAAGGCATTAGTCATTTTAGGGTTACCAAACCTAAGGATTTGCCCTGACCTGCCAGATGTTTAGCCACTTGACAGCATTCCAGCCAAACTTGGCAAACGTTAACGACTCAGTATCAATAGGTACTGTTAATTATTAATTTTGATTCGATTAAAGTTAACATTATTTATTATTTTAAGGCATTATGTCATTACGGCAGTGGTGTAAATAATTTACGATTATTAAAAGAATTTAAAAATAAATTGCAGTGTGTTTAAAACATTAAATAATCACGATTTTATTTTGCAATCTATTTGATATTTTGTTTAAGCATATTGCGTTTGATGTAGTAGGTAATGATAATTTTAGTGACGGGTAATTGTGTTCTCTTGTCTTACCTAACGTTGTTGTTCGATCGACACGAGTGGTGAAGTGCGTTTTTGTGTGCAGTAAAGTAAAGTAAACAATATCGTCTTTTATTTGATATCCAGTCGATTTTAACAGTACCTAATCAAGTTAAGAATATTAATTTGTTGCCTACAAAATATCAATTTTCAATTCAACAATAAGCTACAAGCTACAACCCAGGAGAAATAATGCCTGTGGCAACTTCCCATTGCGCAATACACACGCGACAACTTTAGATGAATGTCAGAATGTTTTCTAGTTTTAAATGGTAACCCTAGGCTAGCCTTGCGCGGCGAAATGGAAGGGTGCCAATGTGCTGTTAGCCTAAACGGGGTTGGTCGGGAGTTTTAAACCGGGTGATGTCATGGCGAGCGCATGTCAGGCGTCAGCTATAAATGTGCGGGGTTCAATTTATGTCACGTTAATAGCGGCTACGAGCCGGCCATCCAGCAGCCAGTTCAAAATCCAAACAGACTCTAAACTAAATTTACAGTCACCTTCTCGTATCAGAGCGGAATAGGTTGTCAAACATATCGTCACTACTTTCAAAAATGCTCGTATCTCAGTTGATTACCTCTCTTTGTCTCTTTTCAGTCCCGTGTGATTTAAGGTTCGGATTAGCTTAAAGACTCCCTACACCAGCTTCTTTTGAGCGTCGTCCTCGTGCCAGCGTCCGCACAGCAGCGGAATCAGTGTATTATGTAAAAAAAAAAAAGTTTCGCTACGCTAATGTGGGGGGTCTCTATGTTGAGTTGAGTTACGAGATTTAAATAAAAGAGGGAGAAGTAGTGATTGCAGATATAGTAATGCTAATGTAAGTGGCGGTTCCACAGGCAGAAACCCACGTAGATCCTGCTTTGCAGAGTAGTGGTACGTCTACTTAAACGTAAAGTGCCAACACGGCCCCGGCATTCTCACGCTTCATAGAAAAGATATAGCGTACTGCGTCAGAGATAAACACAATACTCGTATCATATTTGGACGTGCAATTTGAGGGTATGCGGAGGGTTTCCGGAATTTTTGTCATAATGCCCGGTTCACGTTATTCCAGTAAAACCGTTCCAGTAGCATGACGCTGCGGCGCTCGATCGATCTTGTGTAACTCGTTTGGATTGTGACCCCGCAATGTATTGCTACTGGCACGATTTTACTGGAATAATGTGAACCGGGCACACTTTTTTTTCAAGACTAAATTCGTTCAAATTACAATTCTTTGAACTATTTTACTATTTTAAAAATAAATTATCAAACATAGAATAACTTCAAAAGCCTTTATTGTACTGAAATAAGAAATAAAGAAACAAACACAATTGACAAACGTTGAGATACATGTAACTTTAAAGGCGAACTTATTATTTTAATATATCTTTAATAGTAATTTTAATGGAACTGTTCGTACCTATGTTAATATCATTACGAATTTATGGCACCATTCGGGTAAAACAACAAATACTGTATTATAACGAGCGACTAATTCCAGCAACAACATTTGACACTCGTAATCAGATTACAAGGCTCTCTAGGATTACAAACGTATAAACAAATTCTAATAATAATAGAAATGCTTGTAAAAGTGTAAACGTTGTTTATAGTAGGGGAGCCCAAGAGGGGATTTCGGGATTTACTAAAGCGCGACAGATTAATATACAGGGGATACCTTGTACCCGGTTAAGTCCTTCCACCAACTATGAGCCCCATATACATGGCCGCCCGTCAAGGATAAAGGATCAGATTAGTAAAAAAAATTCATCATCTGAAATTCCCGAGCGCGTCAGATTAAGGTAGGATGAGTTAGTCACATACTAAAACGTGTGTATTCCACTAATCTGACAATTTGAGAGTGACGTAAAGAAGGAGTAGGGCTAGAAAGTTGTAAAAAAAAAACATCATCTCGACATTCTCGAGCGTGGTTAAATTTTTTTTATTTTGAAGGGAATAATTCAAGAATTACGAAAAATATATAATCTGACGGTTTCCACAAGCCGAAATAACAAACATTCATCGATAAAGTTTATTGCATTCAGCTACGTGATGCCTATATTCCCTCTCCGCGTTTCTATTCCTCTCTCACTCTTTCTCTATCTATTACTCTCTCGCTCCGTCCTCACTCTGGTTTCTGTTGCCAAGACGCCATCACAGCTGATCACACAGACTCGTTCGTGGCATGATATTGTTTACAACGTATTTCCAACGTTTTTGCTACCTTGGAGTGGCAAGCGTCCGGGTCCCGGCACATCCTTGTTTGGCAGGCGATCGGCTCCCGGCACGCTGTCAAAAACCCTAGAGTGGCAAGCGACCGGCTCCCGGTCGATGGCGGGTGTCGTATTTCACTAACAAATATAAACTGGTGGACCTATATCTCGCTTACTTATTCTTGCAGAATGCGTTCATAAATAGACAAGGATGGCATTTATTAACGGCCGCGACAACACTACGGCAGAAATTTCGTTCTTATTGTTTACTCAAGTTTCACTGTGTGGCCGCTGCCGTGCGCTGGTATTTTTGGAATCGAGTCAGAGGAAGAAGATGATTCTACCGATGACGATGATAATTGAGAAAAAATACTCAAAAAGTTCAATTTTTATAATTATTTTCTTATAAATACAGTATTCTACTTAAAAAATACACTTTTTTATTTGCATGCTATTTCCTGAGCTTTTCAATAAATTAAGTTCAATGATTTAAAGAAAAATAAGAAAAAAAAAAATTTAATTGTCAGATTAGGCGAATCCCTCCAGATAATCGTCAGATTATGAGACAGCACGTCTAGGGCATGAAGATGAACCATATATATCTAATCTGACGCGCTTGAGGATTTCAAAATGGCGAATTTTTTATGCACATTCTATAATGGCTACGGATTTGCGTCACATCCAAATCGTCAGATTATTATATAAGAGCCTTTTTTTTAGGATCTCTTAACATCCCTTAGAAAATCTGACGCGCCCGATTATTTTTTTTTTTTTTTAATTTTCAACCCTTACGTACGACCACCCCCATCATGGAAACAATCAGATTAACATACGTACATTTTTAAAAATACGTAGGACATGGATGATGTCAATATCTGACGCGCTCGAGTATGTCCATGCAACAGTTTTTTTTTTTACATTTTTGAAAATCTATAACAATTCCCCCCACCGATGAAAGGTATATATTATATGACATTTTTTCTTCTTATGATCTAAGCTTCGCACCCAATAGGTCTCTATGACGCTCGAGTAAATCCCGATTTAGCATCGTGGGCTTCCCTACTATTATGATTTGAATAAATACTCGTAGTTCTATTGGTTTTCTGTTTTATAAAGTAAAAACAGGAGAAGTAAATATAAGTACGGTGAAAGCACATTTTTATCAAAAATACGGTTTTGTTAGCTACATATATTTAATTCGCACAGCTCACCGTTTTAGTTTCCAAATTCGAATTCGAATACAAATGATTTATTCAGTAAATAGGCCGCAATGGGCACTTTTACACGTCACTTTTTAAACTACCAGCGCTTTCGGAAAGACCATCATTGCCAAGAAGAATGCGCCGCAAGAAACTTGGCAGAAAGTCATTTTTTCATAATAATATAATTACAAATAAAATACTTAAAAACTATATTATACAATTAAAGAAAAAAATACAAAAAATAATAATAAAATTCCATTAAACATACCCGCCTTTTGGCAACATGCGAGACTAACTGGTTAAGGCAAACTCAAATCAAAATCAAGCAAGTTTAGTTTTAGTTACAGCAAGCAAATTAGGCGACAAGCGTCGTCCACTTGAATACATGTTCGTGGTTTATCTATCGCTGACAACCGGCCTTACTAGACCGGGATAATGTTGGCCTTACCAAAAAGAAATCACACGTTTTAGACGTAGTTTTTTATGAACTGCCATGTGTTAAATACATTTCTAACGATTGTCTAAAATTTTAAGTAGCACGGAGAATATTTAACATTAACCTGGTGGCATGTATGGACCCACGTGAACACGAAAATAATGATACAAATATATACAGCGAATAGTTTTTAAAATAACATCACTCGAAATACCATTCGAACTAGGTATAATAAAATTAATAAAGTTTCAAATAGTTTACAAGATTACTTACAGCTAAAATTTTCTTTTGCTCTTATCACATTTCAAATTCAGCATAATTTTATACTTTCCAATGGCACCTTTGAGTGACTTGTTTTAAAGCCGGTTGCCAGCTCATAACTTCAAAGGCACCTTTAGAGGTGTCCTACTAATACTGAGAGAAAGTTCCAGAACTCAATCTGAAATCAAAACGTCCGTCGTCCTCATTCTGTTCAGCCTAAATTATTCCAGCGTTGTTCTATCAGACTTGTGCCTCCGTCCATGTGCCTTACGGCCCCGTGATAAGAGCCAAAACCCTCGTCGGGGTAAAATCGATAGTTTTTCAATCTGGGTCCAGTACGCGTGTGACAGATTATGGCTGATAAGGATTTACATAGTTTAGATATTGATTTATTTCGTAGCCCGCACGCCTCGGCCGCTAGGCTTGGCGTTTATAGGACATCGCGTTTGATAGCGAGTACAAAATACGGAAGCTCAGCTGTGTGCAAGTTTACTGTTTCTTTTTATACATAGGAGCATCGTTCATTAAATCAATAACTCAATAAGATAATAGCAGTAAAATCTGCGAACACCACGAATCCGTGAAACAGACTGTTTTCATTTTTTACATTTTAGTAGTTTCGGTTACAGGATTTCGTATGAGTAGGTATAGAATCTGTCTGTCGGCCTGTCGGTTTAATCCTCGCATTCCTTTGTACGGCCTAATAGCATTACATACATACATATGTACAGAGCCTCCCCCGCCATGCAAATCCAGGATGTATACTATAATCGTGTACCGTTAGACATGAAGGACAGACACACCAATCAATATTGTATTATGTCGTGGTGGACCGCGGTTTCGGGCAGATGATAAAATTCCTAAGAGTAATTAGGAATGACGATCAGTGTTTCCAGTGGCGTAGCGTAGTTGGGTTGGGAACTTGGGACAGGCGAGGCCGGGCGGCACATTTAGGGGCGGTAAAATACCATAAAAAAATAATGATATGTGTGAAGTTTCCAATCCGCACTGTGCACGCGTGGAAACTACGGCCCAAGTGTTCTCATGCTGAGAGGAGGACTGTGCTCAGCAGTGGGAAGTGTTTAGGCTGGGATGATGGTGATAATTCCGACTGATTAGACCGGACCGATTAGAATGAGTACCCTAAATAAGAGGGCGGCAAAATTTTCTTCCGCCGTGCCCCGGTCGGCTGATAACCACGCTACGCGACAATTTTTACTAGCTCAGCAATCAAAGTCAAAGTCAAAATATCTTTATTAAATTTAGGCTATAACAAGCACTTATGAATGTCAAAAAAAATCTACCACCGGTAGTCTGTATGCTTAAGGGCTTTATTAAAGACTAACAGCCTTATTCATAAAAAATCCTTAATTGAGGTTTGATCGGTCTGTTACTTAGCAGACTGATTAAGCTTGTTAGACGGTTGTCAAGAAGTATGATTCATAAACGCTTGCTAGCAGTCTGCTAGTTGTTGAGCTGCTGATAGACGGATTAGACGCGTTATGTTGGCCACCTTGACAAATCAAAGACAAAAAATGGCCTAATGGATAATTTAAAAAAAAATTGACAGCAGTGACAGCAAATTACCAGGAAAAAAAATAAAAAGCGAGATGTTTGTTTTCCCGCCATTTCCGATCCGCATGTTTATGTTGTGCAAAAAGCCATAATTATGTTAATCATCCTTATTTTTTTTTCATATTTATTGTTGCTAATTTAGAGGATTTTTAAATACAAATTCCTGAAAATAAATTTTCCTGTTTTTTTTAATCTGCGTAGCCCTGCCTTCACTATAAATATCTTCGGTACCTATGGTTTTTTGCTCTAGTCAAAGTCAGCTGTTCAAACTTGTGGCGGCCATATTGTGACTTAGCAAAGAGATAAAGGAGGGTCTACGGTCCACTAACTTTAGCAGAGCCTTGATCGACTGATTAGCGCTAACAGACGTTTATGAATCATGTTTTTTAGCATCGGGCCTTCAAGGAGCCTTCAAGGAGGCTCTAACTTTTTATGAATAAGGCTGTAACAGTTTACATTTTTCACGTTTAATTACACCAGAGAGAGCTTAAACATGTTAGTTCCGGAGCTCATTAAAGGTAATCTTGGTAATAATCCTAAACCTGAAATACGAGCTTTACGGTGATGGAAAACATCGCGAGGAAACCTGCACAAACTGCGAAGCAATTCAATGATTTATGTGAAGTTCCCAACATCTGGCCCGCGTGGGAACTACGGTCCAAGCCCTCTTATTCTGAGAGGAGGCATGTGCCCAGCAGTGGGATGTATAGGTTGGGATGATGATGATGATGATGAAACGTGAAATATACTTAATAATTACTTTCTATCATAACTGTCAATCTGTCAATGTATTCGTAGGTCAATGTGAATACTCTGAATTACGCTTCTGTGCTGGGTCCAGTTTCTCGAAGCATATTAGTCTAATAATATTAGTGTTATATCTCATTTTCTCGTAATGAGACAAAACACTAATATTATTAGACTAATATGTTTCGAGAAACTGGGACCAGCCAACACATGGTTTGTAGTTTTTACATGAAAGCAACAAACAATTGTGCTTCAAGCACAATACAAGTAATATAGTTACTGTTACTTGTATTGTGCTTCAAGCGTGTAGTGACGAATGGCGACATTGGCGACGAATTAACGACCACAATATAAGTAAATATGACACATTTCGTTCGATTGACAAGAGAAAAAATACGTATCAAATATTTTCTAATAATGTAACTGACGGACGGAAAATACAATGGTTTTTTTTTATTTATTTGGGAATCGTACAGTAAACAATAAAGGTTTCTTATTTTTTATTTTATTACTCGTTGGAATTTTTCTAACAACCTATAATCCACTCAAATCGTTAGGTGGTGTGTCACATTTATATATGTGATCATAAAAATAGACACCGCATTGTCTTACGCGCGGGCGCTCACAATCGCACATCTGTATCCACCTTCACCCTATACCGTTTGACGGAAGGAAGCGAGAACGATTTTGATATAAAGTTCTAGACAGTATCAGATCGGCCGGAGCCGTGCATTCCCCGCAACATGCAAGTACGTTACGCAACGTGTCGTGTGCGGACCCTAATTGACGGCCTTTGTGCTGCCCGTACCGTGCTGTATGTACAACATGTACGCAGTCTAGCCTACACAACACGTATACTTATAGGTATATTAATCAATGCATTGTGCTGTGGCTACCACTTCATTCTAGGAACCCAGCTATAGACATAAGACTAAACTCAAACTAAACGAGTTAGAAAATAAGGCGAACTAAATTGACAACCAAAAATTTTACCAGACATAGCACCAGTCACATAAAATGTATCAATAAGTGGTGAAACAGTCCTTAGGCTTTTAATGCTGCACCGGTTGCGAGAACACATTTTTGTGGCGTATAAAAAAAATTGTATGACTGGTCTAAAATCTCCTCAATAATGACATAACTAGTGTGCGTGTTGCGGCAGCCGCCGAGTCGCGTGCTCCTGAGAGGAAGGGCTACGAAATAGCCCGCAACATGTCGAGCTAAACTCGGTTTAAGACGTGAGTTATCCGTTATAATATCATTTAATATGATGTTCAAAAAAAGAACTATCGGGATTTACAGATCATAGTTTCAAGTGCAAGTGGGAAGTAAGTGCTGGAAAGAAGAGCGTTTACAACATTAATTTCACGACAAGAAAAAGTACCTAACTACTCCCTGAGTAGTAGTACTCAGGCCTCCTAGCAACACAAACGGAATTATACATAAATTGCAAGTCGGGTTCAGTCTCAATTTATGGTTAACTGAATCCGGCTAAAATGTTTCTATTTACATCTTTTTTACACTTGCGTGTAACCAAAATAAAGAAAAGTATGTAATGCGTTTACGTCATGGCACGTGTAAACAAACACTGGAAGCAATCATATTTGTCTTTATGTTTAGACACTATACACCACTTGTTTACCTAATTTCATAACAATCAATTGTCGCCTGTAGGTCGCCTAAACGAAAAGACAATCAGTTAAAATAATGTTCGAACCTAGCGAGTATCAAGTGTCAACGTATGAGGACATTTTATAAATAAACAAGAATTAAGCTAAATTGAAAGAGCTTTTATTATTAGCATATATTAAAATACATAACAGAATTCTCTAACACCGCATTGTAATATACATTTACTTATCTTCACACTTCAGAAATATGTTCAATGACGATTATTTTTTTCTATGATACCTACTGCAGAGTTCATCAGTCTTATGCTTGTGGTACACAAACTGATGTTTTAGGGTTTACTAGTATTATTGTACTAGCTCTAGCGTAATATTATTACAGCAAAGCATTACTAAGTAACCTTGTCAATGTCTCCCAGTACAGTCACCAGCACACATATCTGACACAACAAAACGTGCATAAATAACTGATACGACTCTATTTTCCTAATTCCGGTAGCACTTGTCAGATATTTTTGCACGATCCGCTGTGGCATATATTAATGCAGTTAACTGTACAGTACGGAGAACACCGCTATAACGTGTACATTACGGCATCTCTTGAACTTTCTCAGCACGTAATTAACGAAACTGATTCATAGCACAGGTAGGGCACACGACCGCGACGGGCCGGCCTCGCGGCTCGGCGCGGTGTCAGACGCCGTCGAAAGCGAAACCGGTCGCGTCTAGTTCGTCTGCGCGGTAATGAGCCGGCCGCGTGATCTACGAGTATTGTATTGTATTGCTGCCCAATTTACATAGCGATAAACTGATAACAGTATCAACATCGTTATCTGAGACGAATGTTTGCGTGCGTTTCTAACAAATAAGCACGTTTGAAAGGAGTAGATGCTCTATGTCCGCAAATATTAGGACCTATGTTGTTAGTTGAGATTGCTTAAAAATTAATAAATTTGCACCTACTGACTTACTTACTAATTAATGAGTATGATTATCTTATCAGCGCCTAGTTTAAAAAAAAAAGATATCTAATTGTAGGCGTCGTTGTATTATATTGGACGAAAAATCTAATTTTCCGTATTTAGGCAAACACGAACAATACAATTTTGAAACATGGAAAGCGGTACAATTGGCGGAAACAAAAGCAGGCGGAACACAGTAAAAACAATCCACCATTCCATACATACGTAGTTAAATTCCTTTTCCTCTTGAAGTAGGCTAAAAACAACATAAATTTTGATAACCTCCAGCATTAAATGGGTATTGACAGAAATAATATTGGACGAAGCCTCTCAACGTTTCGGATAAAGGGGGTGTTTAGGGGAGGCCCGCCCGGGAGGGGCGAGTGCTTGTGTATTATTTGACGGGGGACGTCGATTCGGAACGGTTTTGAGTTATTAATGTCCAATGAATGTTTATTTTCCTTTTCCTTTTTACCGACTGCTTCTGAGCATTTCCACGTGTTCGTTTGAAATGAAGTGCACTGTTTGACTGGTTGCGAGCAGACTGGCCATTTCATTAACGCTACTTGGCTTTTATTTTGTTTTATTTTAAAGATAACCGTAACTGGAAAAGACAGAAAATAACCCAACTAACAAAAAGTTGGAAAACCCCGACATTGTCACTTCAAAGTTCAATATCTCAAAACCGATTTTGATAAAACATGTATAAGAACCATCGCTAGAAAACCTGCTTTCAAATAAAAAAAAAACCGCATTCTAATCGATTTACCCGTTTAAGAGTTTCGGTGCCACAGACAGACACACAGACACAGACACACATAGCGGTCAAACTTAAAACACCAATCTTTTTGCGTCGGGGGTTAAAAAAACAAAGATTTATGCTGGAGATCGAACCCGGGTCTTAAGACAGTTTAGGATGCGTGCTGAACCTTTACACCCCTTACTAATTTTATGTTGTGTCTGAAATGCTGGAAGGGTGACTGCAAATTGAGTCCCGTATATTTGGATACTTTGGATGCCAAGATACCGATGGTGTTGTTGGTGTTACAGTGCTAACGGCGGCATAGAAGTAAAACCACGTATTAAGCGCTGTGCGTGCTCCGGTATATTTGTACACGGCGTATGGCCTAAAGAATTTGATCACTTTGGACGAGTCGACATGACTGGTTACTTTAGATGTTGCGGTCAATTTGGAAATATTCACTGTCACTATCTATTTGATGCTGACTGTACTGTATATTATACATGGTAATGGACTTTTGGGTTGCAGTTGTGACAGAATAATATTGTTGTAAAATGGCTACGTCTATAAAAATACGGTGCTTTATCATTTATTTTTAGCAAAAATCTGGGAAAAAACGCTAAGAATGCCAATGCCAATCTCATTCTTACCTCGATCAAAAACGCCCGTAAACAATGTCTTCTAAAATGTTTAAAATTTTAAGTTATTTCGCATAGAATGCTTTGCTTTTTTTGTGTAAAAATGAACAGAACGCGTGGAAATTGCTTTATTTGACTAGGAAGTCCTGAACGGCTTCGCCGGGTAACTCGGCATTGCAACGGTTTCGTTTCGGTTGCCAAATAACTTTTTGTTCGGGGCAAGTGGAAATTACGTAAAATTCCGAGCGAAAGAATAAAATGTAAAAAAAAACCGATTTAAAACATGCCTCTAACTTTAGGCTGTTAAAGTTTCGACACAGAATTGTTACGATAGTTGTTAAGCCAGGGGCTAAAGTGGACTAATCTAAAGTTAAAAGCAGAGGTTGAACCAAATCTATACCTATACATACAATAATCTGTAACATATAAAGTGGTCAATTTTATTTGAATGTAAAGGGTAGTCCCTTAAACTAGTACACAGATTTCGAATATGCTTAAATTATAGAAAGCTAAGCTATTCTGGATGAATATATAGGCTACAGTTTTAGTTTTTCGAGTGCGCATGTATTTTCCCATGAAATTGCAAATGAAAGCAGAAATTGCAGGCATCAGCTATATTTTTTTTCCTGTAAGCTCCAATGCGTAATGTGTGTCACTATTCTCTCTTTTTAGGTTTTTAGGTTTAATTGTATGTCGTGTATCATCTTGTGTTTGTCTAACTTGGTTAAGTTCAAAGTTACTGAGGAGTGGACCCACTGAAAATCAGCGTCGTGGCACCGCGTGCCATGACACATGCTGAGGAGTGTCCTTTTTTTGTACCAACTACATGTATATGTTTAATGTTTTGTTTAGCTGTATTAAAGTACTCTTAGTTGTTCAAAAATAAATATTTTCTATTCTATTCTATATTAAAATTTGTCGTTAGACATCCAATGCACGCCGCACTCAAAAACGTTCATTATCGTTTAGATAGCTGATTAAAGACGAAGACGACGACGAAAGTACTTATTAATTTCAATTGAATATCTGAAAATAACGCCTAGTCTTAACCAAAGAAGACAGAGGTTTTAATTGTAAAGATAAACGGAATATAAGCCTTCATAACGCACATCTAATTACATAATTGAAAATGTCGGATGAATTTTAATTAGTAATTTCCGTTTGTATTTTTTTAAGCCTCTTTTATACCATATATATATATACCAGGCCTTTTATCTGGCTACATGTAAGAAGATAGATATCATGTCAATTGCATTATATTATTTTTGCATTACATTACATTATATTATATTAGCTTTGGATGGTGTTTACAGTCTACTGTGGGGACAGTAAACATTTTGATAAAATTATCTTTCGTTTACTAATAGCTCAAGTACTATAATAATAAGAGTTCATATCGATAACATTCGAAATCGATAAATCGACCTGTAGATAAAAAGTAATTTCGAAAATGGTTTAACAGATTCAACAGTTTGTAGATAAAAAGATTAAGCCATCGATTAAATACTTATAAAGATAAATACTAGTTTTGTAAAATGTGTATCATATTCGGAGTTATATCTTTTACCTAATTTGTTAATAATTTGATCGCATTTAAGTCCCGCTTGTAATAATAATCATCATCATTATCTTGGCCTGTGCTTCGGCTGTAGTTTCCATGCGGGTCCAATGCAAATTAGGAACTTCACCGTAAACACCTGTAATTTAATATAATTCCGCACATAAAATCCGAAAAACACACGAGTAGCGAGCCCGGGCGCAAACCCGTTACTTACCCCTTTCTCGAGAGACCGCAGGTCAAACAACTAGACCAAATGCTACCACTACCTATATATGGATTTGAAGCATATTCTTCAAATATTACAAGTAAAAACGTATACTTTTCTTTATTCACAGGGGTTATTGGCAACAGATATATAATCATCAAGAATACGATTTGCACATCATAATCAAGCTGTTTTTGCGACATTAGAAAACAATTTGTCCACATCGGTCTTGAACAAGCGATCTGTCAAACACAGGCAGGAAAAACGGTGCAATAAACGTACACGTAATGTAGTCATTAGGAAACTCAAGTAGAAGGGTGCCTTGTGGTGGGTTTAAAGCCAAGCGAGGAGATAGGAGCTATAGCGTGTATTAAGTAGAGTTCAGGAAAGCTGGTGAGCACCAAAATGGGAGTCGCGGCACTGCCTTTCTGCCAATTTCGTGTTATGCGTAGAACTAAGACATCAGCTAAATATATATTTAACACCAACTTTTAATCGTAACATGTCTTTCTGATGTCTTTAAATAATTGGCTCTAACAAATTATTTATTTCCGCAAACATTATAGGCTTCCAGTTTAGACTGAAGCACCTACTGAACTAGATATTTAAGATAAATAAAAGATATGGGAGTTTCCGAGGGAATCAATTTAGCTTGATCCTGTCTCTGAGAAAACGTGTTTACGCGTTCTAAAAAAAAACAACTCCGAGGAAATCTCTGTCGCCCTAGTACTAATATTATTTTAGTACTTACAGACCTATTGGATTAGCTAAGTAGATAACCATTTTCATAATTCTAATAGTGCCCTAACTTGTTTACTAACGCACAAAACTAAAGGTAAAATGTTCGTTAAGTTTTAATAAAATCGCCACACAAAGGATTTAGTATTCAAACTTTTACAGTACTTTCCAATCCAGCAGCGTCCTATTCCCAGAGCTGGGCCGAAATTGATTTTCCGAGTAAACGGTACACTGTATGCCGTTTTACGACGTTTTAAAAGTTCTTGGAAAATAACCGCTAGTTTTGAGCCGGAGGCGCGGCAATTTCAGAATTTCACCAAGAAACCCAAGTACAATAAAAAATACAGTCTTCAACAATTACGCTCGTCTGGCTTCACCCTAACTATTGTCTATTTTGTCTTACCACAGTGATCATTTCATTAATTTAGAGTCCCTCCTACAACACCGAACTAAACAAATCACCCACTTACTGAAATAATAATCAAAGCCCAGTTTCATGACAAGTAAAGTTCAAGCAGGCCGTATTAGTGAGTGATATCGTACTGACATTCACCAATTCTATTAACAGCACATTCGTTTATTAAAATAGGTCTAACCGATCTTTAGGTATTTAGTATTTACGTGTAACCGGCGATATCACACACGCCCATCGAACACGATACGATACGTGCATAGTGCATACCGTACCGGCGTCATGCAAGCGCATGTACAATAATTAAGTACAGAATTCGATGAAAGAAAACTAAACTAGGTACTCCACAAACAGAAGATGCCGTATATAAACATGTAGCGTACCTACCTGCTTTAGAAAACATACTTATCCTATACGTTGTTGAAAAGGTCTCTGCAGACTGCAGCTCAGGCGTATTAGCTTGTATCCCTTTCAGACTCTTGAGTTACATTACTGTAAAAGGGACAGCCGCTTTATGTCCACACATTGTATACCGTCAACAAAGGCCAAGTCACCTGCGACACTCATGCACGCCGGCAACTTCATCTCATAATATCATGCAAAATCCAAATAAATATTACGCACGATAGTATTCATCCAGTTGCTTAAAAAAACGAGCAAGATATTTTTAAAAAATATCATTGCTATTCACAATTTGAATCGCTATCATAATGTGCCACCGCCACGGTATGTGGTGCAGATTCAGTAAACGATTTTTGAAAGATAACCTTCGAACAATAAATCGTCGCACAAAATAAAGTTCTAAAAAAACGACAAATTAATGTCACACGAGGCGAGGACATTACGTTTGATACATTTACATGTGGCAGAAACATACATAGCCATGTTTATGTTTATGTCCTGTGTGTAGGACATAAATAAAGTACAAACTTCGTTGCGATAAATTTCATTGTCCCATAAAAATGTCACGGTCGTAAAATTGTTTATTTTTATTGTTGACTAGCCGTTGCTCGCTCGGGATAATTTTATGTGTGATACTTTTAGTAATTAACGAGTTGATGCCGGACCCGATTAGGTAGCTTAATATCATAAACTTACACCGTGGTTTGATTGGAGCATAATGTATACAATATAAGAAAGCATTTAGTTTTAATTAGACCCGTTGCATACTGAGAGGCCAATGTGAGCGATCTTACTCGATACAAAAAATAAGTACCTCAACAATTATTATTGCCAAGACGAATATTTTTCAAAAAGTTGTTCTGTCATGAAACAGACAAGAATTTTTTTGACAAGAAATTATTAACACGAAGGACGAGATCATAAAACATAAACTGCATAAAACATTCAAAATTTCTTGTCAGAAAAACGTCACGAAATCTTGTGAGGAAAAAAATCGTAATTTTGTAACTACATCGAAACTTTCTATTGGATCCAACAATAAAGATTATCTGAATTATCACCTTTACCACAAGGTTTACGTCCAAAAATCATTTATTTATAACAAAATTAAAAAATAACTACGTTTATAATAAAAAAAATGAACCTAAACCTATAATATAACTTACAAACTAAGACCTAAACTACTTACAACCTAAAAACCACCATTCCGCGTCGTACCCGGCTCAAAGGTGCCCATAATGCCAGCCGCATTTCCCCGCTGTATGGCCAGCGCCACCTGCTGAACCAGGTACGACCCGGAGCGGGGGTCGCAACCCGTGTCCCGTTGCCTAAAGTTTTGTATATATTTAAACACAATAATATTACTTATTTTTTATGTTGAAATGGCGTCAGGAAGTAGTGGACAACTGAAAATGGACAACTTTTTGAGATATAGTCTTAAGGGATCTTATGTAAGAGTCGGCAGCAGCACCCTCTATAGCCAACTACGAACCCATGAAAGGCGAAACCACCACACCACACTACTTTCCCAAAAAAATCGTCATGAAGGGAAATAGTAGTTTCCCCAATTTTTTCTCAATACGACCATGACCACTCGGTCAAGAGTGTATTAGCTTATAAGAGATGATCGGAGCCTTCATTTCAATTACTTTCATTATAGATTTAAGTACCTAAAGGCATAATTTTTAACAATGGCGCGATAGAGCGGTGTCACATATCGAGTGCATTGGTCTTGATCGGGTCAAGACGTCGCGCGATATGCATTTATCAGAGCCTTTATAAGCCAAAGTTAACTACGTTCAATCAACCGCTATTGCATCGTTGTTTCACTAAGGGACTAACCGAGATACACCTGGTTAATTCTTCCTTATTTTAATATCATAAATACCAGCTCTATCTGTGTGTCTACAAGCAACCACAGTTTTTATTTTTAAATGAATTTTGGTGTTTACGTGTTTAGCAATTGTTAGTATAATTAATTACTACTGCGTATCTACAGGTCATGACATGAGTCAGTTACCTGTTTGTCGAAGCATTCACGATTGTTTTAGTAATTCTGATTATGTACTAATTGTTTAAAGTAGGTCATCCCTTTAACCAACGAGGGTCTCAAATCCTTTAATCGGCAAAATGTCAACAGAGCAAGTTCAAAAGGATAAAATTGGCGCATTTCTGTCACGATTGAATGCACAGACGCGCAGAAGCACTGAATAAGAGCATCCACATAACGCTCACTTAAAGAAGTTTAAAGGCCGCCTTACACATGCTCTTTACTTGCATGCTATAAGCATGCTAGTACCTGCAGTACCAGTATGCCACTAAATAAGCGTGTTTAATAGTAGCACGTGTCCTATACACACATGCTAGTAGGTAGCATTTGCTCAATAGTAGCATGCTTTCGTGCCAGTAACTAGCATGTGTAACAGCAGATTTATACTTTAACAATTCATTTTATAATCTTGTAAAAATATTTTCATAGCTCGTATTGCTTAGCGAAAAACACGAGACGGCGCATCGTATTTCAAAATAAGACATTGGCACAAAATACGCAAATACCGCATCACGTTTTTACTTTGCATGGAGCGAACATGTACGGCCAAGATTTTTTTAAATACTGCTTAAGATTTAAGGCACATTTTTTGTTTAAAAAATTACGTAACAGCCCTATTTCTCCTCAGTTATGGTGTAAAGATAAATATCGGTATTCTAAAGTAAGTTCGAGGCGAGGCTGGCGATCAAGGCCGGGCAAGCCCCGTGTGGAGACGGCGCCCATTGAAGCCCTCCCACTAATTGCCGGCTCTGTATTGCGAACTGATAGACACGTCATTACCTGCTAATTTTCAAGACTAATGCTTCGTTAAAGCTTAATGAGTTCACTTAGGACTTTGCTTTGCTGCGGTAATCGCTAACGATTTATTATCCCTATATATGTTTGGTTATTGCATGATACTTTAATGAAATATACAAAAAAAAACTTAAATCAATTACCGCTAACACTTGTGACTCAAATTCAAGGTCCTCTCACTCGTAATTCTAATTTAATAATAATTAATATTTGCAATTTCAGTCGTTACCACGTTATCTGAAATAACGAAAATTCAGTAAACAATTAAATTCAACTTTGTTAATAGATCACGTTTAGTGCATTATCTCGCAACGATGTAAATGAGTAGTATGCCCTACGAAAACCTATCCGCAATCTGCACCCCAAGCCATTCATTAAGCGACAAATATGCAAATGATACTCATACAAAAAAACGATCACAATTTACGAATTGTGATACTGCTTACGAACTGCATACGTGCAGTTCACCTATTAAATATTTTCCGCTGATGCAATGTGAAATTGCCGGCCTTCTGATTGCTCAAACGCCTGTCACATGTCAATTAAGTTGTGTCAGTTGTATTTATTGACGACATACTAGTGTCTGAATTATTTGCATCTGTCAACCTGCAAAGCACGCAAGAAACGTATGTCGTTTTCGAAAATTCGTTGATCGTGCATCAACAGATAATTGCATTTCAACATTGTTGCATATTTAAAATATAAGTAGATTAAAACGAAATTTCGTATTTAACAGAACACTGATTAATATATGAATTCTGTGAATACGGGCTTTGATTGCGTTCTTATGTTACGTGATTCAAAATACTCCACGGCTACAAATTTTAATTATGCAAGTATTTTAATTAATTAACAAGCCAGATGCGAATTAAAACAAAATAACAGGGAATTTAAATTTTATCCACTGACCCAAATCGAAGCCACAGCGAAAACTACGCAGGCCCGCTGTGATTGGTTATTGATTTATTTTAGACATTGTTTTAACAGTGCGCGGCATAAAGTATAAATACGGTACATCGCGATGTTTGCTTTGTGCGATTGATTTTATTTCCTGCGTATCAATAGTACATTGTGTCTTAAGGGCGGTAAATAAGGAATTACGAACGAGAGTCTATTAGAAGCCCGAAGTCGAAGACTGAGGGCTTTAATGAGTCGATGTTCGTAATTCTAGTACCGCCCGTGCGACATACAATGTTTTTCATCACATTTGCGAGTAAAATTGTATATTTGTAAAAGAAAAACTAATATTTTTTCAAAAATTGCTGATACCGCTGACTGCGCTCTTGGCGGCGCCAGCTCCCCGCCGCCCTCCTCCTCCGCAGCAGCGCGCGCACGGAGCAGCAGCGCGCCATGCAGTTTCAAACTCATTTACCGACCTTGGGCTTCATGACAAGAAAATTAGTACGGGCAATGACTCATTTACCGACCACGGGCTTCATGGCAAGCACATTAAGGTCGAGGGTTTTATTTGGGGGGTTGCAATCAAGGTAGCCTACATGTTACGACACTGTTTACGAGCAAGTGTGATGAAAAATATTTTACTAGCTGCATGCATATTTCTCTTTTCGGTGTTTTCAGTTTTACATATATTTAACTTCAACACGCAAATACATGAAACTTTGAAGTGCCCTTAATTTTAGATTCGTTAAATTCTCTTTGAGTGAACGGAAATTAAACACATGAATGACAGTCAAAGTCAAAGTCAAAATATCTTTATTCAATTTAGGCTAAAACAAGCACTTATGAATGTCTAATGTCAAATTGTACTCTTGTTTTTGTTTTGTCGACATTTTTCAGTTTTGTGAAGTGAATTTTAATTTTATATTTCATTTGATTGTTGTTTGAAATTTTAATTATTTTATTGTTCGTTTGATTGATTGTTCCTATGCATAAATTTGACTTAGATTTAAGTATATTCTTCTTTTGCTTTTAATTATTATTATTAAATTGAATTCTAATTTGACATTCTAAATTCTATTATTTTATTTTTTATTCTGGCTGACAATTTATTGTAATAAGATTTATTTTTTGTATACATTTGTTTGACGATCCTTTTGTGAATTTCTTGTAATTAACTGACATGTGTTTATAATGTATTTTTTCAAAAGGTAATAAATAAATTGAATCTAATCTAATCTGTCAAAACAATTCTACCACCGGTTCGGAAAACCTGAATTTACCAATTCATTTTTTTTCTTCAATTTATCTCAGTAACTAGACGTAGTCGAGATTTGTAGGTGCCCTAGTAAAATTACAAACGTTCGATCCATCCACTCTACTAGTCCGTCTCGTGGGTATCGCGTGGTTGTTTTATAACGATGGGATGTTTGTAGTGCTTTACTGCGAGTGATGTTGCAACGGTAAAATCGCCAGCTGTTATATTCGGCAGTTACGCAAAGTTTAGACTGCTGAGTCTGCTGAAGTCTCCAGCCTGTGATATTGGGCAACCAGGTGACAAAAGTTGGCGATATTAAATGAATTTAGCTTTCATCGCCACCGTGTAATACGCGTCTATATATGTGATATCATTATGGAAAAGAGAATATGGCTTAGCAGAGATTGACGAATTTGTACAGCTTGTTGCGTTCCTCTCGTTGCACGAGATGGGCTCAAGTGAGCTCGCAGCCGAAGTGGGTTATCGGTTATCGGCCAAGTTATTCCCAAAGTCGTATAAACGAAGGGCCAGAGTTTGAAATTTCAATAAAGCGGAAGGACGTCCGCGCTAGGTACAGTCGTACTAAAAAATTATTACTTTGCCGCACTGAACAACAATATGGGGACAGTCGGCGATAAACGAGTTCTCGGCAAACATAGTCGCAGGCGAAAGCTAGTTATTGATTTACCCCTGTTAAAATGTGATGCCATCCCTGTTTATTCTGACAAAACAAACAGGGATGGCATCACAGCTATCTGTCACATAAAATGTATCATAGTGGTGAAGCAGGCTTTTAGTTTAGTGCAGGGCTATCAAACAAAACAAATGTGGATCTAATGTCACGTATTACATAATACGCCACAGTTAGAGAGTCGCTTTAATCACCTAACAGCTGGCACACCTCCAACGGTGTTAGTAGCAGTCGCAGAGTAGATTTTCGAGTAGCAACTGGCAAAGAGTTTAGAACCACTACGTGTCAGTCAACGGTACTGGTGGGGAAGTACTCTATTGTACGGAGTGACGAAGCACTGCCATTGCCGCGAGTCACTCTAGCGAAGTTGAAATCGAACCAGCCACCACGAAAACACTCGTGACAGTCTGATCTCGCAAACGCACACAGTAACCGATGTTTTGCTCAAAGTGTTAGCTCCTTGAGCAACATTGGCGAAAGCCAACATACCGAGGCATTTAGCACGAATAGCACAATTTACGGAGTGATTAGCTGGATTGCATCACACGCCCGGAGCTGGCATGGGGCCCTTACAGCGCGGCGACGGCTTGAGGTCGTTTAATGTTTGCTAAATATATTGGTACTAGTCTGCAATCCATTTGCGTGCCGTGAAAATTACCGCTACCGTGTTTAAGATACAGGCGATAGCGAGCAAAGTTTTCATAAATGTACATACCGATAACAGCATAAGCTGTAACTTCATCACATGTACCTACACGTTGAAATCGAAATTTAATGTAAAGCTTGATTTGTTCCAATGCAATAATAAAAAAACTGTTTGGAAATTGGACGTCCCGTCATTTGGTTGTGTCAAGTATAAAAAGATATAAAAACAAGTAACATAATTTTTCTAATATTTAATGTATGAGGAATCAAAGAAACCATAGGAGGAGCAGAGGCAACTGTGCATTGTCCAAATTCGTACGAACTCTTGCAAAAATTGCTCAAAATGGCAATGAATTATCAGTGAAATCAGACAGAAAAGAGACAAGGGGCGACAGAAGCGGCGACGCTTACGTTATGTGACTACTTTACAGTAGACCAATCAGGTGGAGTGGGAGTGTCAAAATATGGTACGCGAAATCACTTTTTTGCAATTCCAAACACAACGGGACAGTTTCCAATATTGTTTATGTCGTTGCCTTATTACAGTCTCATTCGTATAGTCACAAATTCATGTCTTTTTTGTATGTTTTTCTGCAAAATCAAGGACGTCTGTAACATTGCATTGTAAGTTAACTAGTTAAGCAACTAAATAAATACGAATGCCGACGCTGGTCGCTCATGAATTGAAAGAATTTCGCAAGTTACGATGACACCTGGCAAATATATGAAATGACGTTACGAATTAGCCACACCTACCGAAACGACGAATAGCCAAGATTTCAGTACATTACGTTACACAGCCAGTTAGCATGAAGGAAATATTTCAATAGTACTGAACGTGGTTATGGTAGTATTACTAATTGTAGATAATAATAAGAGGGTGTGGCCAAAGGTGACAAATAACACGATGATAAGTTTCATTACTATGCGCTGCAAAAAAATACTAATACATAATATATAAGAACCTGTTTGGAATTCGAGAATTGTAAGGTCACTGATTGTTTAGTTAAATTGCAAATATAAAATGAACCCAGAATATTTCCATCAGTATTTAGGTAAGTTCAACGGAATATCTCTGAAAAATATTTTTCATTAGGAGGTAAATTTATTTTTCAGTACTTTTTGTCCATGTTCAAAATGTATTGCGCCAAAAGCGTGACATTTTTTGACTAAAAATATCCAGTGAAAAATCTTTGCAGGGACCACGTGCTCATTCGAATATGCTCAAACACTGGGAGAAATATTATTTTGATATCCTTTGTATGTATAATTTTATTTGTCTTTAAACGTGCTTTTCAAATCACGTTATTATCACGATGACAAGGTTATAATGGTTGTCTAGGAATCAAATTGATTAGTTACGAGTATACGTTAAAACGCGAAGGCGTGGCCGCTGTGCTGATCCGGTGATAACATATACCACACGGCCGTCACAGGGCTCAAGCCGGTCGGCGAAAATATTGATTCGTCGTGGACAAACAAAACGATGTTTTCAACTTTGCGCACGATAAAGCGAAATTTTGTTATGTCAAACGTACGGTCGTACGATACAGAAAACAAGTATCATGTCCTTCGTTTTTAGCGTTAGAAATAATGTTAACAATTTCGACCAGTCTATTCACTGAAAAAAGCTTTATAAAAATTAATGACATGTATTCTTATACTAGAAAATAGATATAGTGGAAATTGTTGGCTTCTTGGATCTTTCAAGTGAGTTTGAGTTTGAAGTCTTTGATGTTTTAAGCCATACAAAAAGGTAAAGGAGTTTCTTGGTCGAGTATATACACACAAACATTAAACCATAACAATATCAAATGACTATATATAGTCATTTTGTTATCCATTTATATGTAGTCATTGTAACGTTATACCTAAGCTGAGCTATATTTCAATTAAAAAAAAAATTATCACGCCTGCCAGTCCGGGCAAAATTGAGTAGTATTTTTTTTTACTGACAACACTTATGTAAGGTAAAAAAAAAATTTTTTTTTGTATCGATAATACTCCAATGATATCCCACAAACATTATCTCTGTATCCACCCGTGCCTAAGCCTCGTGCAATACGTGCATCCTTGATTATCGATACCATGCCGAGACGCAGTTACCTCATCAAATATTCAAAAGACAAAACGAATCATATCACCACAGCATAGGCAGCTCAGCCAACAACACAAATAATCAATGAATAATAAACCAACTGTCTCGTTACACATGCGGATCGACGTGTGTCACCGAATAAAGCGAGGTTAATGACGATCGTGTACTTTTAAAAGCACCATCGCTTTTACAAGCTTGCTACCAGGTGAATACCATCAGCCGAATATGTGGTCTACCACCCTAAACTTGATAATCGTTTTCATGTCATAAAACAATAATGCCAATAGACGTGTCTGTCAACTTGAAAGTTCGACTTTAGCGACATAATCATTTGATAGGAACTTGTTTTAAATTGATAGACCACTTATTTAGCTGATGGTACACGATCTTTCAATCAGACCTTATTTCAGAACATTCCTGGAAATGGATATGTTTATTGATGATTAACTACAGTTCTCGGTACCACATCAGATCTCTGCGAACAGGACGTGTTGTTTGAAACAAAAGTAATCTAAACGGATAATAAGTTTGATATCAAAGTTGAATAATCTCGAAGACATCACAACTTTCGTTATTAACTTGGTAGATCTGTTTTTAATAATGTTAATAAAACATATGACTGCGTTGCTCTCACTCATAAATCCTCTTGTTAATTGAAATTTGATAATGATTTTCGTGACCATACATAAATTAACATTTTAAATAATTCATTGATTCAAGTGTTACTTTGAGGTCTACTACTACTAAACTACTTAAAGGAGGTGGTGGGATCTGTATGTTATAAATAACATACATAAGTGTCGCACAGACGTAGCTGTGATGTATGGTTTTAACGGAGAAGCAAGGTAGTTTAGATCATACATAATCAGCTTACAGCGGCAACATTCCCGGAGCGTTACAACTTAGGGATCTTTAAAAAACGAGCCTACCAATTCCTTAAAGGGTCGGCAACGCACCTGCGATTCCCCGTGTTGCGGGTGTCCATGGGCGACGGTGATCGCTCTCCATCAATCAGGTGACCCGTCTGCTCGTGTGCCCCCTCGTTTTATAAAATAAAATTAAAAAACAGGGTGCTGTTCAAGTGCTGTAATAAATCGAAAATAAAAAACGACTTCATGTAGTTCTTTGCATCGCAAACCTACACTACACTGACCAAAATAGGTCTTGGAGTACATTATGAATTCTATGCGAGCCTAACACGGCAGAAAAGAAGAGAATTTAAATCAGAAAATGTACCAATCGTCACATACCTACCGACCCGGGTAGACGAGAACGCCCGGTCAGCAAGCAACCCATCACCGCTGATCAGGACTTTTAGGTCCAGCCGACGTGTGTCAACACAATGAACGGTGAATTCTATTCTGCTCTTGTAGAACAGAATAGAATCTGTAGGTCTGTGGCCGGCTTTAAAAGGTAGGTCTATAAATCTGTACCTGTAGCCCCATTCCTGTGTAATGGCGCAAATAAAATTAATTATTCAGCGTATGGTTAGATATGGGCGCTCCGAGGGTCTACTCCGAATGATGGATAATGGACAATACAAACGGTACCTAATGGATGAAAAATAGATATGAATCCATGAATCGGTGGAAAATAGAATGCCGATAGTCTCGCTATTGATAAATTTACATAAAAGTTCTGATTCTCACAAATATAGTATTCTAAATATGAAGTCAACTGTCAAAATATTGTACAGGTTTTCGTGAATAATTAATGTAACAGTAATTAATGACGCTAAAGTAATTCTATAAATTTTATTAATACTCCAAGGTGTCCTACACAGGTAAGGTTATTAGAAACAATGGTAAAGTGAAGCAAATCAGCACATAGTGAACCAAACGACGGTGAACTCAAATATATAAATGACATAATATTAAATTAATTTGTTTTGCTATAGCCGCTGTCAACTTGTTGGTTTAGGCTTGTTTTTGCTTATTAGCAAAATAGCCACACATGCCTCAGTGAAAAATAGAGCTCTCGGCTCCAACCGCAGGACATATTATTTTAAAATACTCAGCTCATTCTCCGCAGCCTTAATACCGGCTTAGGTTCAGCACAAAAGCAAGCTGAAATAATAATGATGCCGAACCCTTTATTGCAAATCCCTGAAGCCGGCAGCCGCGTTGTAATTTTTACTCGTAAACCGTACGCGTATTATTTCAAAGGACATATAAATTATGCACACAACCTGTGATGTAAGTTGTAAGTGTATTCGTTGGTCGTTTAATGGAGTGAATGCAGCATATTTTTCAAAACTCATGTTATTTCATTCATCCATTTCTGTTTCTGTTTCCAGCCAGAGATGCGAACCTAAGTGATACCGGGAGCGGTGTGTGTGGCGAAAGTAAGAAGTGTGTGCTTTGAATCCTATGTTCCAAAATAATTTACTAAAGTGTTGAATTAATGAGGAACCGTTCAGAAACGAGTGGCGGTAGCACTTACACAAACCATCTATCCGTCATATTCGGTACGAAATACGTCAGTTTGCTCAAAATTTTATACTAAAAACTCCAAATATTCGTTGTTCCATTGAGTGAATCGTTTTACTCAGGTTTATGAGTGTTGTAGAGATAAATTAAATACTGTCACTTTATAGCCTTACATAATGCTACAATCACGACATTCGTGTCTAGGAGCGATAAGTATAGAACAGAACGCTATAAAAGGCTACGGTGTAAATAATTAATGGATTAACAAACAAAATACGATTTCTAATACATATCCGATTAATAACGTGCCATTTTATAATCATTAGCGATGGGCAGAGAGCATGTCGTTGGAAATAAATAATGATTGGAATATGTTAATTGTTGCTATGTTTAATCTGATATTTTATTAGGAACAAATTTAAATGAATTGATTTACTGCTTGGTATTGTCGACCATAAAATTGCCTCAATACCTCAAGGTTCAATGTCATTCTCACTTCACAATCGAACAAGGTATAAGTAGTTTAGTTTTATATTTTCGTGATGCAATGCAAGTCTATGGCCCTTATTCAACAGTATTGTTGGTTTTAAGTAAATTTAATACCGGTACTCCACTCCTAACTCTAGAATATTCTATAGAACATCTCCAATCTTTAATATTATTACGAACACTAAATAAACTGAGAGTCGGTCGACAGTCCAAAATTTAGTTTTCATTTAGAACTAACTAGACTAGACCAGACTATAAACAACCAAAACCACCATTTTAGTCGGCAAACAAAAACACTACTGTTTGTGGCGAACAAAATTGAGTAGTTTATTTACACAACGGGCTCATTTCGCCTGAATATATTTGTGCCTGTTCGTAATTGCGAAACTAAATCAAAAGCTCCATTATTACATATTATTGACTTTAGTAAAATGTCCTCTATTTTTTGATATTTCAACATAAACACCATTAGTTATTAGTTATTCGCTAGGCATTCATTGGAATAGGTTAGATTATGTAAAAAGACGACACGAGACATTTTTCACCTTAATTGAATGGCCTGCTAAGAGATTTTCATTTT